>NC_030418.2:18222921-18475421 GCF_001660625.3 Ictalurus punctatus
AAATCTGATGATATTTTAGGTCATATTTATGCAGTTATATAAATCATAAACTTTCAAGCACCACTGTACAAATATTCAAATTCAAGAATATAGTAAATTATAAGTACACCAAACAAATACTTAAATACAGTAATAAAGTACAACTACTCAGGTATTGTCCACCACTAATCTCAAAAGTCCTTATGAAATGGTTTCTAAGTCATGATTTGATTCAATTTATTGTTATATTTACTTGAAATAGGAAATCAGTGAGGGAAATCAGCCATGTTGAGAGGCTTGACTCATTTCCCAACAACCAACAGCAGTTATCATACACCACACCTCCTGCTGAGTCTAACAAACTCAGCTGTGGTGCAGCAAACTGGATAAACGATGCAGCTGACAGATAAAATAGAGCGTATTTTCAGCTGTGTAGGATTTCACACTGCCATGACTTTGTCATGCCATGTATCCTGGAACAGAGGCTTCCAACCATGGCACCTTGGACTGGTACTGGGCCATGGCTTGTTTATTACCATCCCTACTCCCCTGAAGCACTGACGGCATTAGGTTTCCTAAACAGTGAAAAAAAAAATGCTGCTCAACATAAGACAGGAGAATAAAGCTGTATTTAAAAACAAGGCTTTCTGCATGACGGCCAGGGCATAAGCATTCTAGAGAGCAGCATTTGATCGGAGACAGATTGGTTGAGTAGAAGATGAGTCACCAAGAATTTCACTGTTTTCCCACTAATAATAACTGTGAGAAGTGTAAAAATTAAAATACAAATACCTATCTATCTATCTATCTATCTATCTATCTTTATATATATATATATATATATATATATATATATATATATATATATATATATATATATATATATATATATAAAGTTGCAGTCGGAAGTTTACATACACTCATCATGGACATAAATGTCATGGCAATATTGGGCTTTCAATAATTTCTTTGAACTTTTCTTTTTCTGGGGCAGAATGATTGTACAACATACATCTTTAATAATCAAAACAAGACCAAAATTATACATACAGGGTCAAAAATATACATACAGCACACCCAATATTTAGTTGAATATCCCTTAGCAAGTTTCACCTCGATCAGACATGTTTTGTAGCCATACACCAGCTTCTGGCAGAATTCTGGTTGGATATTTGACCACTCTTCTTGGTAGAATTGGTAAAGTTCATTGACATTTGTTGGTTTCCTGGGCCTGACTCGACTTTTAAGCACAGTCCACAAAAAAAATAGTTGAAGGTGCCAATCCTGTCTCCACCCTGTGTGCATGGAGTTTGCATGTTCTTCTTGTGCCTTGGGGGTTTCCTCTGGGTACTCCAGTTTCCTCCCTTAGTCATGTGACATGCGCTGTAGGCTGATTGGCATTTCCAAATTATCCATAGTGTGTGAATGTGTGTTCGATTGTTGGCACCCTGTCCAGGATGTCCCCTGCTTTGTGCCCCGAGTTCCCTGGAATAGGATCCAGGCTCCCTGTGACTCTGTGTAGGATAAGCTTTGCAAAAAAATGGATCTCCTTTTTAACTGGCAGAAATATGGAAGTTTGCTTGTTAATTTCTCTCAAGTTTCTTTTGCATTAATATTATATGCAGCACACCTCTGTCTCTGTCTGCAATGAGCCCACAATCTCTCCTCTCAGAGCGGTTAGGAACTCCTCCCTCATTTCCAATGTCACAGCCATATGAAATAATCAGGTTTCATCTAAGAATTCATCTCAGTGTGATTCAGCAGACACACAGATGGTTCTTCACACAAACGTCACATAATTTTTTAACCCAATGGTCATTCAGTGTGGTTCACACATAATATTCTAATATATTCATGCTCTTACCATTCCACCATTCCACTGAATAGTACTCGAAGATAGAGTCTGCATGTATATGCTTGAGTGTGCATTTGGGAATGTAAATGTGTTTCTAGGAATCCTGACATATTTCACACTCTGCATAAGACAGACGGGTAAAAAATAAATAAATAAAAAATTACAGAGTCTGTGTGTGTGTGTGTGCGGGGGGGGGGGGGGGGTTGGGGGGATTGATGGGGGGGTGGCAAACCTCTCTTATTCATTTTCCTTCATCTTATCCCCTCAGTAGCTCTCTAATCTTGCTTAATGTCACTCTCCTCTAATGCTTTCCCCTTTTTGCCTCCTTGCTTTTCCGCTCTGCTTCCTTCCTCTGGTGCTGATGGTGCCAGTGGGTCTGTGTGGGGTTCTGCTAATGCCACACAGGCGGAGAGTCGGGTTTCAGCTGTGGCCAGTCCTCTTGCTCTCGTCCCTTCAGTCCCCTGGGGCTGAGTCTGCACTACCATTGCTACCAGCTTTTCATTTTATGACCCTGCTAAGCATCCGCTAAATGATCTCTCAGTCTGTAAAAACAGCTTTATGAAGATGTCTGGAGAAGGGCTTGGGCCCTCTGTGAATGTGTGTGTGTGTGTGTGTGTGTGTGTGTGTGTGTGTGTGTGTGTGTGTGTGTGTGTGTACGCATGTGCATGTGAATTGAATATATTTTGAGTAGTGTATGATGTACATAAAAGTCAGTATGTGTATGGTTTAAAAAAATGTGTTTTGTGTCTAATCGAAATATGTTCAAATTTAATTAATTGTCATTATACCACAGTGCTGATGATTTCTCTAATCTAAAACTGCAGTTTAAATGTGCATTAGGTAAGTAAATTTTCCAAATGAGTTTTCTTAGTGACTTTATAAACCTTTGTTGCGGCTACAGCTTTAAAAAAAAAAAAAAAAAAAAATCATCATATTCTACATATCTTCCGATTATTTGTGATCAATACAAAGCTCACATATTATTGCACCTTTACTGCACATCCCTGCAGTTAACTGTAGTACAGCTGTATTTCGGTGCAGTGCAACTGTGTTACTTTAGACATAAAGTAAAAATTATTATTATTTTTTTTTTTTACCTTGTGTTACAGTTGAAGTAACTGACCAATCAGAAGAGCTGCTTCCTGTCCAATCAGGGAGCAAGTTTGATTTATTCTGTCATCACATGGGAAGATAACAGTTAGCTTAATGTTAGCTAGATTGCTAGCGGTTACTGTTCTAGGTTTGTTGGCACAGCAGAGACAACATCAATGAGCTTGCTAGCAACATTGCAATACTTAACTAAAGTTAGCTAGCAAACTAGGCTACTGGAATTAACTGTATAACAGTTAGCTAATCATCTAGTACTGTTAGTGAACTTGGTTACTGGTTTTGACATAATATGAAAGTTAGTTTTATTAGCTAATAGGTTAGCAATTATGGCTACTGGTTGCAACATTGGCTACACCTGTCCCTTGTTGACACCAATACAATTCTCTCTCTCTCTCTCTCTCTCTCTCTCTCTCTCTCTCTCTCTCTCTCTCTCTCTCTCTCTCTCTCTTTCTGCAAAAGCAAAAAGAAAACAAAAGAAAACAAAAAATCCTTCTAATTTCACCTACGTCCGTACATGACGTCCGTACACATTTTCGTCTTGTCTTTTCAACATTTAAAAGTGTCACCCAATGCCACGACATATTAAGTAACATGAGAAATAAAAAAACAAAACGATTTTCTTGTTAGTTAGAAACAAATCAAGGGTGTGGAAAGTTTTTACTGAAGCACTAAAGTTTTTTTTGGTGAAATTCTACACAAAAATCCTACCATGGTGTTTCAGCTTTGTTTTGTTAAGTGTGAAAATGTTAAAGCTTTATATTTCAGAAGTCAAAGTTTATCATGGGTCCTTATTTGCACTGAAATATATAACATTTCATGGTGAAAAATATTAAATATATTTTGGTTGCATCTCTGAATTAATAGAAATTATTAAGTTAAGAAGTTACTGATTATGTGAAATAGATGCATCGTTTAATGTTGATCGCAGGCCCCTGAATCAATTGAATCACTGAGATATCGGCAAATATTGAATCACTGGCTAAAAGAACTGTTATTGTATAATATCATCATGAAATTTGTGATTTACTCTCCTACTATCTAAGTAGTTTATTAAACTTTCACTGTACGCTGGAATATCATTTTCAGGACAGAAACTTCTTATAGGTTTCTTAAAAGACAGTCATTTTTTTCAGTCTTCCAAACCGGACAGCCTTAATCTAAAACATCCTGAATATTTAAACAACTGCAAGCTGAATAGAGCATTTCAAAGTGCCCTAGATGATATATATGGCATATTGTTGACTGCAAGGCAAATTACACTTATGTATTTATCAGCTTTTTCTATTGTTATTGTTCCTATAGTAACAATCTATTCATAGAGACTCACATAATGTAAACCTAACAATAAACAGATCATTTTAAAGAGAGGTGATATTATCTTTTTTTTTTTTTTTTTTTTTTTAAAGTATAATCATTGCTTTGGTGAAGCTTTCTGTAAGGAAAGAATACTTCAGTCAATGTCAGCATTTTGAGGTTAACCTGTTCCTTTAAGTTTTCCACTACAGTAAAAGTCTTCAGGACTGTACTTTCTTAGTTTTTTTATCTGCATTTTTGTTGTTATATTAGCTGAGTGAGTAAGTGAGAGAGAGAGAGAGAGAGAGAGAGAGAGAGAGAGAGAGAGAGAGAGAGAGAGAGAATTTTATTGGTGTCTACAAGGGACAGGTGTAGCCAACGTTGCACTGGTGGGACATTTTATAAATGGATAAAAAGTAAACAAATATATATATTTTTTGTGGGGTTATTGGAAAATACTAAACTCCTGGGTTGTAACACCGCCCTGTTGTCAATTATTTTTCTAGAACTGTGTGCCCTGTCATATTTTATTTTTTCTATATCATATTACTAGTCATCTCATGCCCAAACCCATATTATAAATCACATGACTAAAAATCCTTCTAATTAGGGAAGCATGTTTAGGCCTATTACTCATTTTAGTTGGAATGCTCCTTTGAATAAGCATGTGGTTGAGATTTGTAAGACAAGGCATATCAAGTGAGAGTGGAAGAATGTACCACCAGAGGCTGTTTAGGAAGGTCTGCACTATGCTAATTGTCAAGGCCAGTAGCAGGTGGTTTTGATGCCTATCATTCAAGGTGATTAGACAGATGTTCCCATGCTTCAGGCAGCACTGCTCCATTCTGATAAGAGAACTACAACCAGCTCACTGAATCCATTACCCTGTATTCCCAAAACTGGTGATAATTTAGGATTATTTATATCTATGGTACAGCCTTTGTAGTAGAACAGAGAAAGAGATACATGTGATATAAATTATCGTTAACTCTCTGTGATCTGCTCTGAGAAGAGTCTTCCGTTATCATTCTTCTAAATGTCTTTTAACATTCTCGGCTACTTCTTTTAAAGATTATAACATTGTTGTTTTTGTTTTGTTTTTTTACTTTTCCACACCAGTTATTTCACAGATTTACATTCATTTTCAGTAACCACTTTATCCTGGTCAGGGCTGTGGGAATCTGGAGCATATCCCAGTATCCCAGGAACACCAGGCACAAGGTGAGAATGCACCTTGGATGGGATACGACTTAATCGCAGGACACCATGCACATCCATTCACACTCCCTTCATACCTAGGTTTTTTTTGTTTTTTTTTTATCATAACCAAAATAATCATCATGATTTTGGGAGATGGGAGGAAACTGAAGAACCCACTCAGACACAGGGAGAACATGTGAAACTCCACACAGACAACCCAAGATCAGAATAGAGTGCTGAATGAATGAGTCCTAAAACTCATGAACAAGTTAGCATTTTTGCATTTGCGGTTCTATTGTCCCGAATTCAATGGCTTTTTTGAATGGGTTTTTGGTTAAAAGCCTGAAATAAGGTATTACATCAGTAATACCTCACTCATGATTTTTAAAAAGCTTTTACGTGGCTTGAAAAAGGCGGTTGCTAAGAAGTGGCAAAATGGAACTACAGAGGTTGTTGAGACATTAAACGTCATCATGTCAAACAAGAAAACTCATTTACTACAGCCTTGTTGTGTTTATACTTGTGCTCTTGTAAATTATTCCAACTCAAACTTTCCAACTTGTAGATTTGTCAAGTTATAGTATTTAAAAATTGTTGTGTTTATTCAAATTGTAGTGATATGAATAAAACCACAAAGAAATACTACAAAGAAAAACTATTCAAAAGAGATGCACATTAAACAAACAGAATTTTCTCCAAAATAATAAAACCTGGACACATTCCCAAAACAGGTGGTGGGCAGATTCATCCACATAAAGAGCACAGTTGATCCTTTTCCAAAATTCATAACATTTATGTTATCTCTGTGAAGATTATCTTAATGAACAAAATGTGTAAGAATCATATACTTTAGAGCTTAGAGTTTATTTTCTGCAATAATCCAAAAGCCAAAGGAAAAATCATATTGGGTTTTTATAGAGGGAACCAGGGTGATGTTACCTTCCAGGTTGGCCTACAAAAATATGTCATCCCTGCAACACTCTATTGAACCAGGTACCATGGAGGTCTGAGGCAGCAATGCTAACTGTTGCACCTCCATGCTGACCTGCTGAATTACACAGATCTAATATAATTGCAGTATCACAACATTGTTCTGCATGTTGGCAGGCTGTGGTTCCACATCTGCTCCATGTGTACTCCACCCTCGATCAGGCATTGGTTAACACCTGTCTATTGTGCAGAGTCACTGATAGAGAGTATGTAGACTGGGAACCTGTTCTTATGCAGCATGCAGTATCAAATCGTCTAGTTACAGTTTGCTGTAACCTGGATGATATAAGTTCTGGGTTTGGTAATTTAATTGGTAATTCGTTTTCGGTGACTACATTTCCCATCCTGCACTGCGACCTACAAACATGACCGCCATGGACCGCAATTCCTAGAACACTCGCCTTCATTCTAATCACGCACACCTGCATCCAATTCCCAGCACAATGACAACCACAGGTTAAAAGGACTTTCTATGCATTCACTCTTGGCAAAGTATACACTCAGTTGCCTTGTCTCTGTCGTTACCAAGCCTTATATCGTGTCTGTTTATTCTGGTATTTTGAATTTGCTTATGTTTACAACTTTGTCTCTTTGCCCTGCCCTGTTTGTGCTGTTTGCCTGATCGCCTGACCTCTGCTTGTTAATAATTATTGTTTTCTGCCTTATCCTTTGGACATGTTGTTTTCTCATTAAACTGCCAAACCTGCATTTGCTTATGTCAGCACCTGCTTTAGGTGACAGATTGTCAACTGAGTCAATTCTGGTCATATGGGAATGTTATCAATACCAATCAAATTATATTCTCAAGATACTTGTGTAATAAATGGATGACTACCATCCCAAAGTTGATTATTTTACTATAAATAATCAACCTACTATAATCTCCTGTAATAGTACATTTTAAAACTCTGATACCACAGCACTTTTCCAGAGATTATAATTTTATTAAAGAATGATGTCATACAGTGCATCCGGAAAGTATTCACAGCGCTTCACTTTTTCCACATTTTATTATGTTACAGCCTTATTCCAAAATGGATTAAATTCATTATTTTCCTCAAAATTCTACAAACAATACCCCATAATGACAACATGAAAGAAGTTTGTTTGAAATCTTTGCAAATTTATTAAAAATAAAAAACAAAAAAAGCACATATACATAAGTATTCACAGCCTTTGCCATGACACTCAAAATTGAGCTGAGGAGCATCCTGTTTCCACTGATCATCCTTGAGATGTTTCTACAACTTGATTAGAGTCCACCTGTGGTAAATTCAGTTGATTGGACATTATTTGGAAAGGCACACACCTGTCTATATAAGGTCCCACAGTTAACAATGCATGTCAGAGCACAAACCAAGCCATGAAGTCCAAGGAACTGTCTGTAGACCTCCGAGACAGGATTGTATCGAGGCACAGATCTGGGGAAGGGTACAGAAACATTTCTGCAGCATTGAAGGTCCCAATGAGCACAGTGGCCTCCATCATCCGTAAATGGAAGAAGTCTGGAACCAGCAGGACTCTTCCTAGGCTGGCCTCCCTGCCAAACTGAGCGATTGGTGGAGAAGGGCCTTAGTCAGGGAGGTGACCAAAAACCCGATGGTCACTCTGACAGAGCTCCAGCGTGTCGCTGTGGAGAGAGGAGAACCTTCCAGAAGAACAACCATCTCTGTAGCACTCCACCAATCAGGCCTGTATGGTTGAGTGGCCAGACGGAAGCCACTCCTCAGTAAAAGGCACATGACAGCCCGCCTGGAGTTTGAAGGACTCTCAGACCATGGGAAAAAAATTCTCTGGTCTGATGGCCTGAATGGCAAGCGTCATGTCTGGAGGAAACCAGGCACCACTCATCACCAGGCCAATACCATCCCTACAGTGAAGCATGGTGGTGGAGGCATCATGCTGTGGGGATGTTTTTCAGCGGCAGGAACTGGGATACTAGTCAGGATCGAGGGAAAGATGAATGCGGCAATGTACAGAGACATCCTTGATGAAAACCTGCTCCAGAGTGCTCTGGACCTCAGACTGGGTCAAAGGTTCATCTTCCAACAGGACAACAACCCTAAGCACACAGCCAAGATAACAAAGGAGTGGCTACAGGACAACTCTGTGAATGTCCTTGAGTGGCCCAGACAGAGCCCAGACTTGAACCTGATTGAACATCTCTGGAGAGATCTGAAAATGGCTGTGCACTGACGCTCCCCATTCAACCTGATGGAGCTTGAGAGGTCCTGCAAAGAAGAATGGGAGAAACTGCCCAAAAATAGGTGTGCCGAACTTGTAGCATCATACTCAAAAAGACTTGAGACTGTAATTGGTGCCAAAGGTGCTTCAACAAAGTATTGAGCAAAGGCTGTGATTACTTATGTAAATGTGCTTTTTTGTTTTTTTATTTTTAATAAATTTGCAAAGATTTCAAACAAACTTCTTTCACGTTGTCATTATGGGGTATTGTTTGTAGAATTTTGAGGAAAATAATGAATTTAATCCATTTTGTAATAAGGCTGTAACATAACAAAATGTGGAAAAAGTGAAGCGCTGTGAATACTTTCTGATGCCCTGTACCTTTGATCCATTTAAAATTACATTTACGAGTACATTTACAAGTACAATGTACACAAAAGTCAGTTCCTGTTATGTGTTTTAGCAGCTACCAAACATTGTTTCCGCATCTTCCAGGCTTTTTTCTCTGCCTTAAAGACATAAAATGCAACATATTACTGGAAAAACAAACAAACAAAGGAACCTCTTTACCTCAGATCATTACAGAGCATTGATACTGGATACTCTGTCCATAAATGTCCATAAACAACTCGTCATAGAAACCTTCACCATAACAAACATGATATGGATTTCTAAAATCAGTTTATTATTAGACCTATATAGAGCATTTGTGTTATGAGTCTCTGTTAACTTGCTGTTACTATAGAAACGATAAACATGAAGCTGTGATTTGCCTTACAGTCAGCACCAAAAAAGCCATGCTGTTAAAATTAATCAACACCATCTAATCAATAAGACTTCAGAATTCAGCAGCCCTGTGGTATAAATAAAATAATGCAATTGTTTATGATTGTTTTCACCACCTCTTTATGATCGAATATAATTAGACTCCCTGACAAGTGACACTTTTTGTTTTAATAATGTCTTACAGTACTGAATTCAGAAAGGGATAAAAGCTATCTGGATTTAAATTAGACTTTCAAAACCATGTCGATGTGGTGAGAGAAATGATTGAGGTGAACATGGAGGAAAGATAAGTTAAATACAGCTTGCATCTCCCCTCTATTTCTCACATAATGCACCTTTTGTGCTAATGCCAGAGCAAGCTCTTAATCTATAACCTTTGACACCTATTGGGAACATCTACATATGTTCAGATGGCCTCCATTAAGCATAGCTTTCCTAAAGGTAGATCAACTAACTCTCAAGTTGTAATACTTCACTCAGTAATTGAATCAGTTATGCTAAGTGATCATGCATGAAGTGGTGGCAGGACAGGAAACAGTCTATGACCTTACCCTGAGTGTCAGTCTCCATGTCACCACTGCCAGCCATGGGTCAAAAGGGCAGGATCTAACTGAAAACTGTACATAACTGCCAGCCTCTGTCATTACAGTGTAATACTGGGCCTGTGCTAGTGGGACCTGCACCACTGTAATCACTACATCTCAGTCATATGAGGATGTGCCACTGCTCTAGTGGAGACAGCTGAGGCCTTTAATATACTCGCTTTAATTATACCATATCAAGAGTGTGATGCCATGCTAACAATCACATCTACCAAAGGTTCTAAAGGGGAATGATTTTGTGTGTGTGTGTGTGTGTGTGTGTGTGTGTGTGTGTGTGTGTGTGTGTGTGTGTGTGTGTGAGAGAGAGAGAGAGAGAGAGAGAGAGAACATAAAATCTTTCTATTTTGTGGAATTTAATTGATGAGAAGCAAACGTGCCAGAATGTGACAAGTGTTTACATAAATAATTAATTGACAAGCATCAGGTAGACCATCCAGAAATGTCTCTAACTGACTATGAATCACATGGTTCATGAGAACTGCAAGTGTTAAAGGAAATAAATCACATGTGTTTATCTTGAAATATTTGTGATGTTCTTAGTAATTAGGGGGACAAGCACTGAAAGTGTGTTGTGTGATTGTCCATCCATCCATCCATCCATCCATCCATCTTCTATAGTGCTTATCCTTTTCAGGGTCACAGGGAACCTGGAGCCTATCCCAGGGAGCATCGGGCACAAGGCGGGGTAAACCCTGGACAGGGTGCCATAGTGTGATTGTATTTTCTTATTGTTATTATTATCCTCTGATCTCTCTCATGGACAAGGTGTTTTTTCATCCTTCAGACTGTCTCCTCACAGGATGTTTTTTTACACTATTCTGTGTAACATGATGTTTTGTTTGAAATTCCCAGGAGATCAGCAGTTTCTGAAAAACCAGCCTATCTGGTACCAACAACCATGCCATGGTTAAAGTGACAGTGATCACATTATTTCTTTATTCTGTTGTTTCATGTGAACGTTAACTGAAGCTGGTGACCTTTGTCTGTGTGATTTTATGCATTGTGCCGCTGCCCCATGATTGGGTGATTGAATAACTGCATAAATTAGCAGGTGTAGAAGTGTTGCTGTTAAAGTGCTGGTGTATATCTGTATGTGGTAAAAATGCATTTTATCTCCTTATACTTATCATATGGACATTTGACCCCCTCTGCCTCTCTCAGGGCACTGCTCTTAACATCTATGTCTCTGACAGAGCTTGAGGGTGAATCTGTTTCCAATCTCCAGTCTCTGTCTCCTGTCCAAAGTGAAGATGTCATTCCCCTTCAACCTCCATTTGAATCTTCATTACGGATTCTGAGGCTGCTGAGCTATCTGCACCCATGGCTCCATCAGGGCTTACATGGGGTGACATTATGTAGACGCTCATAAGGAGAAAGTTGAGGAGGTAGAGGAACAAAAGAAGCAGGTAAAAATCCAACAACAGCTGCCTGCTAGGAGAAAGAAGCTCCTTAAAAACATGTTGCGACTCAGCAAAAACACCAAGGTAAAGCAGTAAAGTCAGTCTGAGGATCACAGGCCTTTGTGTCCCTATATGGAAATGTGGGCGTGTCTCTGAGTTCATATGTAAATATGAAAGTACCTATTTCAGGGTTTTTCTGAGTCTGTGTATGGAAATGTTGGCATTTCTGTTAGTCTTTTAGGGACTTTGAAATTTGACAATATCAAAATGTGTAACTGTGTGTACATGTTCAGGAAAATCGCTTATTATGAGTGTTACATTGATTAAGGTGTTTAATGTCCCACAATACACTGATTGAATAATTGGCTTAACTAGCACACTGGCTGCTAACGCTGCCCTCTGTTCTGTAGAGAGTTGAACTTTTCATAAGGAACCTGGACTACAGCGTGGATGACACCTGCCTGCATAGAGTTCCTGCCATCTGGTACCATCATCAGAGAAAAGGTCACTTACACAAGGCTCGAAATTGCGACCATATGTGTTGCATATGCTACCGAAATTTAATCTGTGCTATCTCAAATTATGTTTAGGAGCATTTGTGCTCCAAATAATTGTTGTCGTGCGACCTGTTTTTGTTTCTCTACAAAACATCCGGTAATTACTGTACAGTATGTGCCAGCTGTGAGCTGATACAGTGACGGGTCCTCCATCCTATCCAACGTTACATAACCAATTAAATGTCATTTCTACATTGTTAAATTTAATGCAGATTTTAGATTGGTTAATATTAGCCATCAGTCACTCCCTTTCACTGCGCTCTGTTGTCACGTGACAGGGAAATAACTAGCACACAAAATGAAAAGAGCTGAAGAGAGAAGATGAAAAGAACACAGAGATTTCTTTTGTAATTCACCTAAAGTTACAGATAACGTAACTCCTGGAGTTGGTGATAGCGATCATGTGGTGAATGGGGATCCACCAGTGGAAAAAAAGGCTTACAGTTTTCAGAGAGAGTGGCTGAAAGACTTCGAGTGGCTCTGCTATGAAAATGCCACAATGCACTGTGTTCACTGTAAACCTTGTGGGACAGAGGTTGCAGGTAACACTGTGTTCACCACTGAATCCACACATTTTAAGCACAGACAGAGGTTGCAGGTAACACTGTGTTCACCACTGAATCCACACATTTTAAGCACGGGAGCTTGATTAAACATGGGGAGAGTGCCAAGCACAAGAAATGCAGGGACAAGTGTGTGACAAAGAATTCTGGATCAGGTTCGATTGTTGAAGCTTTTAATCGTCACTATGCTGCCAGCCGTTCCATTCAATTGGCAGAGCTGAACGTGAAATTTATCAACACCACCACATTCGATGCCTCAGCCTCAGTGAAGAGATGGATGGAGGAGGGAGAGCCAGAAGACCAAATTTAAAATACTGGCCGCAGGATGTGTAAAGCCCCAGTGGTGGTGTTGTTTTTAAATAAAAGAAATTTGTTCTATCTATCTATCTATCTATCTATCTATCTATCTATCTATCTATCTATCTATCTATCTATCTATCTATCAAGTTAAATTGTATACATATAAATTGTAGTTGTGGTGCTCCTCAAGTTTTGTGGGTACTCCTAAATTTTTGTTGGTGTTCCTAACTTTTTGAAGTTGGGAGCACCAGTGCTACCAAGTATAAAAGTTAATTTCGAGCTGTGCTTACAACTACCAATCCCTACCTTTCATTCCTTTCCCAGTACACTGTGTTCACTTCTTTGTACTCACTCTGTTATGTCAAAACCAGTTTGCACTTGTGGCATGAGAAGACAATTGTGTAGTTGGGTGTTTGTTTCAAGTACTGTTGCTACCTGAAATTACCTTTAACATATTATATAAGGTACATGTTAACTATTGAGACATACAGAAAGCAAAGAATCAGCATTACACAACCACGAACCAAGGAAAAAGTAGTACATTGGCACATAGTAGTCTGATATTAATATAACAGCTGTGCTGTTTATATTATGGTGTACAGACAGTGCTAGATGTTCCTCATGGTTTGACACATTAGCGGGCATGTAATGCTCATTCTTTGCTTTCTGCTTTGCTTTCGCCTCCCTGTCACCTACAGGTGATGATGGAGAAGGGATTTGTGTTCGTGTGCTACTACTCTTCTGCGGAAGCCACGACGGCCATCAAGGAAATTAATGAGAAAATGTTGGACAGGATGTCACTGTTTATGGCTCTGTCTAAGAGCAAAGAGGTTTGGAATGATGGGGGAGAGGACGAAGAGCAGCCAGCCTACCATGCCCAGGCAGTTTCCACACAAGGCTACACAGAGGGTGCAGCCACAGTGTATGTCACACCATTTGATTGTATATCAGTATATCAACAAAGTATGTGTTACAATTCCTACATGACTGCTTCACAAACCGAATACTTGTATAGTAAATTGTGCACCATACGTGAGTTAGGGTTTAGCAGGCACATTTCTATGACTGAACCCTATGACCTATGACTACAACCTAAACTGCAGAAAGTATTTTAGATTAAGGATCTGCCAGCATCCTTATATATTAAGTGCCCAAAACATATGTGACTGAAGGGAAAACATGAGTTACATGTTTTGGAATATGGAATATCATATGGTATAGTAGGAAAGAAGCCTAAAACCTTCTTAGATATAATTTTCTGCCTATACTATAGCTACTGAAAATGACGAATGACCCATATGTAAGCATGTTATTCAACCAGTAATGGGATCAATTTCAACTGATATCTGATTCTGAAGGGTGTGTGGAGTGTAGATTTAAGTAAGATATATTAAGATCTTAATAGGGTTAGGGTTAGGGTTAGATATTAAGTCTATTTCATGGACATGAAATAATGTTTCCAATAATCCAAATAATGTTTATATTCTCATCATGCAGAAGTACTGTAATGCTGAAAAGGACATTGTCTCCATTTTTTCAACTTCTCTCCTAGCTATTAAGCTCCAGCTCAACCCATTAGCTTATTCTGATACACAAGAAAATTTACAAGATATCTTTTCCATTAGTCATGTAGTTTTACCTGTTGACAGAAACTATGTACCTCTAAAGAGTTACATAACCACTTTATATAGGAAACCTGTTATTCGACTCACATAAATAACCTGCAAGATATGGAGGCCAAGTCCTCAATAGTGGGAGGAATTCTGAATTACATGATGGAACACATAAAAGCCCAGAACACTTGAAAGATTGGAAAGTTATAAGGGGACATCCTGAACATTACTGAGGTAGAAGATCTGCAGTTAGCTTAGCAGTAAGCTTGCATGCCAACATCCAAAGCTTCCTATTATTGTGTTTGTATTCAGTAAAACTTAAATGGTGAGAAGAAAGAGGGTTACATCAGTGATTAATTCACAAGCACTAAGAAATTTCCCTAACTGACTAGCAGCTTGATCCATCCATCCATTTTCTGTACCTCTTATCCTACACAGGGGATGGGGGGAGCCTGGAGACTATTGCACACACACACACATAGACTCACAAACTTGGAAATGCCAATCAGGCTACAACACATGTCTTTGGACTAGGGGAGGAAATTGGAGTACCCAGAGGAAACCCCCAAAGCACAGGGAGATCTGCACACACAGGGTGGAGATGGGAATCGAACCCCCAGCCCTGGCGGTGCAATTTAAACATACTAACAACTAAGCCACCATGCCCCGCTAGCAGTTTGATTCATATCGTATCCAAGGGTTAAATGATAGGTCCACCCTGAAAAACAATAAATATCTTTATACTAAAATTATATAAATTATTAAAAATTATAAAGTTTTTTGTGTTTTAGGCCATAATGAGCATCAGCACCAATACAGGCCTGCAAAAGGTCTGTGTGTGTGTACACACTATACAGTTAGCCTAATTCGAGTGTCTGTGTTCAGCTCTAAATCATATTCTTTGAAGCTGATATAGAAATTGGAGGTGCTACCTGTTTATTAATAACATGAGCCAAGAGAATGCATATGTGAAAAAAATAATACAGAAAATACTTCAATATAGAAAAATGATTATAAATACTAATGTATTTCTGGGGTTTCAGATTGCTAGGTAATTTGTTAAATACAATGGGTCAATTTGTGTTTCCAGAGTTTTGTACCATGGTACTGGTAGGTCAAGTTATTTCTTTTTACAAAGATGTAAAATGTGTGGCCATCAGTAGTCATTTTTGCTGTGTGTTTCAAACATTGAGGCAACAGGAAGTAAATCCTCAGAGCTAGTTCTTCAGTGTGTGCTTATCATTCCAGGAACCTAAGATATTAATATACAGCCATTGATTAATTCTACACTCCTACTACAGTCTCACATTCTCACTAACTAAGCCCCCAGTGTCCTTGTAGGTTCAAGCTGGAAATGTCTTGGAAGGAGTTTCACTAATTGCAATGGCAGTGCTTTCCTTTGCTTAAAATGTCATTCTAAATTTCACTTTGATCAGCAGCCTATCTCTCATCTTATATCTCTCTCACTTTCCCAGACAGTGGACAGTGGCGTGTCCTGTTGACAGGTCAACCCCAGGTCACATTCAGTGCTCATTGAAGGAAACTATTTGGCTAAATGGCTGCCATTCAGAATTGCTTCATATCCTTTGTGATAAGGCAGAGCACAAAAGGCTTCTTTTTCCTGCCCAAGGGCTTCAAACAACTAACATCCTAACATCTTCCAGCATCCTCTCCAGGATAAAAGCAGCAGTAATGCCAGGAAGTGAACACATTCCTAAGACCTAATTCAAGCAGCCTAGCATGCTCAAGAGGCAGAGCCGTGTGTGTGTATAATACATTTTGAATGGCTGACCATGAATAGCGAGACAATAAATTATATAAATGAAATAAAATGTAAATAATTAATGCTTTATTGGCTACTGGTTTGGAGAAAATGCAATAACACATGCTTACCATCTCTGGCTCAACAATGGGCTAGTGATGGAACAACTTTGTGTTATCAATAATGTCCCTGGATTGCAAAAAATCAAAGATTTCTGTGTTATTCCCAAATTAAGGCCAGATAGATTTGACATATTACATTTACTGATTTTCACTTGCAGATATTCTTGCATCAAAGATAATATAGATTTGTGTTTACAGGGTATAGGAAAACATACAAAATTTACTTCCAACTGTGCACCAAAACACTGATTAACATTTATTAAACATTTATTAATGCTAAGTGACATTTTGAGCTCTTAATATTGTTATTAACAGCTCTCATGCCAGGCTTTATTCCTGTGAAACAGCAAATAAGATCCAGAACACAGAGGGATTTCAGAGAGAGAGAGAGAGAGAGAGAGAGAGGGAGAGAGAGAGAGAGAGAGAGAGAGAGAGAAAGAGAGAGAGAGAGCACCACTGCTGATTCTAAACTCAGACCAAAACATTGACTTTGCAGTTCTTAAAATATGAGTTTTCACAACACACATTGTGGGAGAGAAGGGTAGAAAATTTTACATGCATGCATCAACTAGATCATAAATAACATGCGGATCGAGACAAAGCTCAAGTGTTTGCCTTAGTGACTCTTTCAGAAACCACTTTGTGGCTTTCTTGGATAACTAACAACTAAGTGCTCAATAAAAAATGCTGCCTGGCTATTGAGCCCCAGACAATCAGTGCTGAAGTGAGGCGGCCAGAGCGAGCTGGAGAGGACCCAGGCTGGAGCACAGCAGGAATGCTCTCTCCTTGCTGTGTGTAAACATGTTTCTGTAGATGGCTACCACCTGTAGTAAAATCCACAGTCATCTTATCTTTGCACACAGATGAAATGAGTGTCTGTGTCAAATTACTGTGTGCTACACCAGTTTGTGTCGGGGATACACTAATCTGTATAATCGCTGTTTGAGGGTTTTGGATTCCTGAACTGTGTTAAAAATAGATTTGCTATCTAATTGTCATGCTATATGATCTAGTGATTACAGTTTCTTTTGTTGTTGTGCAAATTACATCAAAGTATGTCCATCAGCAAAACAAAAGTGTTACATATTCACATGCATGGGTCCTATTAAAATGTAAAGAACACCTGTGGAGTCCAATATGCATATGCTGACTGAGTTTTTGGCAGCTGAGGTACAAGGCGTGGCATATATTTAATCACTCTCTATCTAAATGACCACTGTTGTGTGATTACACACATCAGCATTTCAGTGTTTCAACCACTGCAAAGTTGACAATAATTATGTCCCAGTAGTTAAATGTAATAGTTTTTTTTTTTTTTTTTTTTTTTTTTTTTTTTAAGGGTAAATTTACACTGGTCTAATTATTGGTCTAAGGCTGGGGCAATTTCAAATTACCCATGTGCCTTGAACAATTGAGTCAGCATTCTTGCAAATTCTTGAGAAGTTGCCTCATGTAAGTTTAAAAAGGTATGAACATGGTTAGTCTGTAACAGAATTAGGTACAGTGGATATAAAAAGTATACACATTTATATTTATGGCCATTGGTATACGCCCTTATCCAGAGCGACTTAAAATTATCTCATTTTATACAACTGAGCAGCTGAGGGTTAAGGACCTTGCTCAAGGGCCCAGCAGTGGCAGCTTGGTGGTTGTGGAATTTGAACTCTCGACCTTCTGATCAGAAATTAACAATAAATAGAAATATATACAGTAACTTACAATAACCCAGTTGCATAAGTGTGCAGACTCCTTAACTTCTACTTTGTTAAAGCACCTTTTGTTTGTAATACAGCGCTTGGTCTTTTTTGGGTAAGAGTCTACCAACATAGCACATTTTGATTTGGCAATTTTATTCCACTCTTCCTTGCAAAAATGCTCCAGATCTATCAAATTGTGAGGAGATAACCTGTGCACAGCCCTCTTAAAGTCCTTCCACAGGTTTTCAATAGGATTTTTTTCAATAGGGTCTGACTGGGCCATTACTAAACATTGAATATCTTCTGATGCCATTCCTTTGTTGACTTTAATAGATTGGTGCTTGGAGCGATCCATGATTTCCTCTACCTTGACTAGAGTCCCAGTCCCCACTAAAGAGAAGCAGCACCATAGCATGATGCTGCCACCACCATGCTTTACTGTGGATATGATGATCTTTGGGTGATTAACTATATTGCACTATTTTGCACTGCAGTTCACATACATGCAATGGCAAATGTTGGCAATGGAGCAAATACACAACCATGAGAGACTTTAGTGCATTTTTTTGGGGTGAAAATTCTGTTCTGTTGTGTGCTGCAGGTAAATATTTTGTGAACTAAGTGTGATTTTTTGCATTTTACAATGGTAGCAACTTTAAATTTCAGTTGGTGTTGAATTAATGAAAAGGCCTTCATGACAAATGACTGTTCTGAGAATAATGGATTGATCGAATGTTGAAAATATAGATGTCTATACATAGGAATTGAATTTTTATTGCTTTATGCATTGTCGTTTTTTCTGCCAGATTTTTAGAAGCATGTTTTTCTTAGACTTATGCAATGTAGTAACCATTTACTGTGTCATCTGTGTATTACCATACTCACCATTCAGAAACATAACACAGAGGAAACTGTAGAATGGCAATTCAGTAGTTGTTTTCCATGTCTTCTTTCAGGATGTGGTCTAAATGTATTCTGAATAAGTATTGTAAGGATTCTGTATGTACTGTAACAGAATACATTACTGAATACAATTAGGAAGGTGTATTCAGTTCTTATTCTGCCCAACCCTGGGAATGAATGACTAAGGTTAGGTAGGGGGGTAGGGTTAGCGATTCTAGTTTTTCCTGGAACTTCATCTGCATAATAAAAGACTATTCTTCAGTGAATCTTGTGAGTTAATATATGAGACATGTATCTTAGCTCATTGTTGTCATCTTTCTTTATATGCTCATGAATGAAGAGATGAATACCGATGCTCAAGGGAAGAGCAAAGAAGAGAAGCTGGAAAGTGTTTGCACATGGACATTAACAGAGGACACATTCCTTTCAAAATGAAGGCAGCGTCTTTCATGAGAGAGGCATAATTGATAAATGATAAATATAGAGTAAATATAGAATAAATATAGAGAGGACTCTGAGATGTGGACTTGACCAAGAAAAAAGAAAATAAATAAAACAAGAAATGAGTGACAGAGGAAGACGATTGCAGAGAAATTAATGGATACGTGTGAATTAAAACATTATGTCATGGACTTCTCTTTAATCAGAGGATATCATCAGCCCTTGAGGTCACTTCCTTTGAGGCTAGCTTCATGCTGTACACTGATCACTGCTTTATCAGGAAGGAATGCAAATTACAGCAAAAAAAAAAAAAAAAAATCTCCACAAACTCTTACAATGCCTCTGCTGTGGCATGATAATCATAGACAGCAGAATGCTGTGAATACACTTCCTCGGGGACAGTACTTCAATGAGGAACAATGAATTGTTGCTGAATTAATGCTCCTCTCTCAAACTCGGCCTAAAAGGAGATTTAAATTTAAGAGACTGTTGTGAAGATAATCATACACTGAGCCATTCTGATTGTTTTTATTACAACAGGCACCAGTTAGCAGTTTTAAAGCAAGTTTTATGTGTGTTGATTAAATACACATTAAATAAATTTGTGAATGCTTGATCCAGGAATCACAATATCACTTTATTTAGATACCATTTTTCTCTGCTAGAACATTTTTTTTTTTTTGGCTATGAACAATGTATTGTTATTTTACTCAAACTCAGCCATACTTATAACATTCTTACAGTAATTTTTTGGAGTGAATATGAGATTCAGAGTTAACACAAACACAATCAGTCAGAATTTTAAGTTGTCTAGAGAGACATTTAGAAAAAACATTTTGATAAAGGCTTATAATTGAAATCTGGTACTAAGACATGCAAATAGTGAAGTTATGACTTTACTTTAATGTACTTTTATAAAGTAGGTTTTGCTTAGAACAAGTTGTTTTTGCTTACAATTACATTCCTTGCCAAAACATTGACTTTCATTTAGAACTGACAAGTGCTTGGCCCATTTGGGCCTCCTGAGTGAAACTCCCTCATGAAGCTGGTTGAGAAGATGCCAAATGTGTTCAAAGCTTTATTAGGAGTACAATTAAGAATGTTTTTATGTGTTATTTAATGGTGTTAAGGTCTTCATCATTATTATTATTATTGATCCATCCATCCATTTTCTACACCGTTTATCCTACACGGTCGTGGGGAACCTTGAGATTATCCAGGGACCATTGGGCACAAGGCGGGGTACACCTTGGACAGGGTGCCAATCCATCACAGGGCACACTCACATATACACACCATGGACACACTAGTCAGCCTACCATGCATGTCTTTGTACTGAGAGAGGAAACCGGAGTACCCAGAGGAAACCCCTGCAGCACGGGAGAACATGCGAACTCCACACACATGGGGCAGCAGCAGGAATCGAACCCCCAACCCTGGAGGTGTGAGGCAAACGTACTAACCACTAAGCCACTGTGCGCCTGTATTATTATTATTATTATTATTATTATTATTATTATTATTATTATTATTATTATTATTATTTTAAGACTTTACATTATCAAGTCAGTACAAAAAACATTTTTGTTTCCCAAACATTAGTTTTCTAGCACAAAATTAAATGTTACAGAAAAATGTTTGTATGTCAGTAAAGAAAGCAGCATATTACACAAGAAACAAAAAAACACAATGATGGCTGCTGGATTTTGCTGCAAATATAAGAAGTAAGTGTGATAATTAAAGGCTCCATAAGAACTGTGGCTGGTTCTGTAAGATGCTGAATAAAACTAATTTCCTTATAAAACTGTACTAATTGCACTCGAGTGCAACTTTTTTTTTTGTCACACAAAATATTGACTTTGTTTCATTTAATACTGTTTACTTCTCTTTAAGGTATTTTTTTTTAATGTAGAAACACTTAATTTAATTATTTTTGACATATCTTTGCTCTACAGCATTTCTTTGCATGTGCCTAAAACATTTGCACAGTACTCTACATGTGTTTTGTGGATTTGGAGAATGATCATGTGCCTCAACATTTGGTGTGGGAGGTACTGCAGGAGTACTTGGTAGCCTATCTGGAACAGCACTTTGTGAAATCTGGTCTCTTTCTGAGTTCAGTGAGAGTTATGTTGTCATTCTTTGTAAAGAAACCATTTAAGGTATGTGTTAGAGTCTTGTCTCTGCTCCTCTTTGTGGTTTTCATTGACAGGATATCAAGACACAGCTAAGTTTGGGAAGTGTCCAGTATGGAGGCCTAGAGGTAACATCCCTGTTTTTTGCAGATGATGTTCTTTTGGCACCATCTGACCAGGAACACCGACATGCACTTGAACATTTTGCTGCTGAGTTTGTTGCGGATGGGATGAAAATCATCACCTCTAAACCTGAGGCCTTGGTTCTGTCTGAGAAAAGAGTGGGATGCTCCCTTCAGGTGTGAGGAGAGACCCTGCCCCTAGCAAAGGAGTTTAAGTATCTTGGGATCATATTCCCAACTGATAGAAAAAGAGAGTGCAAGATTGATAAACAAATTGGGACAGTGGAAGCAGTGTTGCAGTCACTCTACCAGTCTACCAGTGAAGGAGGAGCTCGGTTTGTGAACAAAGCCATTTGTTTACAGGTCAGTAAAGATCCTTATCCTCACCTGTGGTCATAAGCTGTGGCTAGTTCTTGAAAGAGTAATGCTGCGTTTAATTCGTGGTACCAGGAAAAACCAAAGAAAACATACTCTCAACTCAGAACTCTTATTTGGGAACTTGGGGTGGTCATCTCAATTTCCTCTGAGTTCAACAAGTGATGTCAAATCAATATGGCTGTGTACAACAAAGGAGCACTTCGTACTTTAAAACGAGTTACGAGGGTACTTTAAAACGAGGGTGCCTGTGAGCTCATGCATGCAGAAATGGCCGGATAGCGCTTTCCTCAGATTGTGTTACACCGCCCCCTGACATCGCATAAGCAGCAGTTTTAAAAAAAAATTTGATCAGCTGGCTTTACGTGCCTTGGAGGAAGCACGTGATGGCCTTCAGCCTCCCTGGTTGGTATCTGTTGTGTGATAAGGTAGAGCTGCCTAATGGTTGGGAATTGGCCAGGACACTAAATTAGGGAGAAAATAGGGGAAATAAATTATAACATTGACTATACAGATCAATGTTTTAGGAAGAAAATATACATCACTCATCACAATTAGCTGGCTAGCTTGCTTACACAGTCCAGGAGAGCTACTCCAAATTTAGAGAAGCCAGTTGAGGTGGTTTGGGCTCTGGATTCTTCCTGGTCGACTCACGGTAGAGCTGTATCAGGTATGCAAATGAATTAATGGTAGCTCCACTTCTTATCCACACGGACAGAGTACACAAGCTCTACACATGCCTGAAACACATCTGTAGGTCCGTGTGGGCTAACAAGACCTTCACCTTCAAATGGTCATGTGGTTTGTAAAGACATTGAGTCAATTGTGTTGTTTTGAGGCCTATGTGTTTGTTCAAATAGGTATTAGACATGCTGATTAGCGCTTCCTTTTTGAAATAGAAATATTTGAGCTGCCATTTAATTTTGTGAAATATGCTTCCTACAACTCTCATTATTTTTCCAAGTTTTCTTTCCCTGAACAGACTGTGCTTCTTTTCTGTCCCAACTGTAATTATTTCAAATTACTTTGATAGGTGTTGTCCACTCAGATTGATGTCTTTGTGTTAAATACCACCTTTGTAACTAGACATAAGTCTTTTGGAATCTCACATGAAGTTAAATCCTCAGTGTTAGACAGTCCCAATTGTCTCTGACAGTAGCTGCTAACCTACTGAACCTTCCCTGCAGGAGCAGGTGAGAATGAACAAACATTGTAACAGGTCTGTGTTGGCCTCTGTGTAGATTAACGCCTCTGGTTTAACCCATCACCTCAGCCCAGCAGGGAAGAGTGAGAGAAAGAGAGACAATTGCCATCAGCTCCTTGCTGAGATCAAAGCCTTTTCGTCTTTGAAATTTTTCCTGAGCAAAGAGGGGTGTCCTCTCACTCATCTGTTCCTGAGCCATCTCTGACAGCAAGCATGTTTAGACAGATGACCATGGGAGTTATGAAATAGTCTGAACAATCATATCCACAATGCGCACTTGTGGCAAGTTCAGGCCAATCATCTGTTAAAGACACTGAACACACTGTCAGTCAAGCAGAGTAAAACTTAGAATGACCATGGGTTGCATCTAGAAAGTTACAAAATATTAGTATTATTAGTAAGATTTTGTTTACTATTATCACCAATTTTTTGGTTCAGTCAGCCATATCCATATTTACTGCTAATGCACCACGGATGAAAGTTATGCAACCAGAAGTACCGCTAACCTGTAAGAATTCTGACCATTTGCCTTTCAAGCTACAAAAGAAGACATTAACAAACATGTCATCAGATGGTTCCACTTGGCATCAGATCATGGAGGTGGTCACAAAGAGCATTTATTACCACTGTACAGGACATGACCATTCAATTAACCACAGCAGTGCTCAGCTCCTAAAGGCAGAATTGAAAGCATAATGCTGCTTTAAATGTTAAATTTATTTTATGTATGTGCTTTTATGTTTGCTTGTTTAAAATTACATTTACAATAGGTAGTAATAATTGTGTTTAATATATTTGAAAAGTTTGGTTAATAGCAATAATATAATTTGACAATTTGTTGAATAAGGCTCTAGCTCTGGGAAATGTATAAACTTAAGTCTGAACCACTTCTGAACCAGGTCTGTGCTGCATTTAGAACAGACATTTAAAATGACATTTGAAGCTGTACCAACTTAGGAACACATCTAAAAATATACTTTGTTCACCTGGGCCAGTTCTAAATCTGCTTTGCTACAGATCCATAAAACAGATGAGTTCTATGTTGCGTTCAAGGCGAAATTGCTACTTGTACTTATAAACCACCAAAAACCAACTTGAAAACTCATCAACCTAGGGTAATCTTCTCAACTACCGGCTCCTTCCCTGTTTATGGGGTGACGTCAAATATACATGTCGGCACCATGTAAAATACTCCTTCTCCAATTTTAAATTAGTTTAATCGATATTGGCTTCTGATCAATTAATATACAGACACCTTACTTGGTTAAATCTATAACACTGACCACACTAATTGCTGTTTTGAGAAGGTTATCATCAACAATAGAGTTACAACTGATGTTAGCCAACTAACCTCTTGCTAATGCTACTCGCTATTGTCTGCTGGATAGTTTGTTGCTAAAGCTACTTGCTATAGTTGCTGTACTACAATTACAGACCAACTCAGAATGAACCACATTACAGCACAGCTGAACTATACACCAATTGGGAAACATGGTGTAGTATGGACGTCTACTTGAGGACAGTGGCTGTAAGATGACTGAGGAGCATCTTGTTCTTGTTTACCATGTACATCCTGACACCTGAAAACGGCACCTTTAATCCAGCTCAGAATGGCAGGTGAGATTTTAGAGCTCTGTACTTAGTGTTCATCATTTCGAAGCTTGTGAAGCTGTGAAACAGAATTGTACCAGATCAATATACTATAGTTAGATTAAGACATAACCAAAATGTAAGAAATAATGGAACCCCAGGAATAATCAATAACAAACAAATACATTTCACATATTTTGAAATTGTCTTTTCTAGTGATACTTTGGTGCCTCTCTACCCACTGCATGTATAAATTGTGGCATGCAGATAACCTGTTTCTCAGAGCTCACGTAGCTTTAACTGAAAGATGAAACTTCTCTGAAGTAAGAAACATGCTTATTCTATGGGGAACACTAACATGGCTTTCGTTATCACCTGTCTGGCTTTTAATTTTATAGATGGAAGCTTATGTAAACGATCACTAATTGAAACAGAATTTTCCCTTGTCCAAATAGTTTTCCTAATCTCACTAAGCACATTGGCTGTGACTCTTTAAGGACCATGCTAGAAAGGATGATTATGGAAACAGGCATGAACTGCAGATTACACATTGTAGCATTTAGTAGTCATATCATTAGCGTAGCTATAAAAAAATATTTCAGCATGCACAGCAGTTCATATTCCTGTAAAAATCTAAATGTATTTACCAGACATAAACTGTAATTAGAATATTATGGGTAATATGCAGAAAGTTTATATTTATATACACTTACACACACACACACACACACACACACACACACACACACACACACACACACCAAAAGAGGTACCGTATGTGTGAAACCGCATTCTGTGGCTTCTTAAACTGAGGTGAACGTTTTAACACTAACCAGTATTATGATCCAGCCGAAACAAATGAGAATGTGGGCTAATCCAGAGCAGGCCGTCTCTTTGGCCTGCCAGGGCCCCATCACCATGACCCCCTGGGTTGTTTATTTGTTCTGTTTGGTCTGGCAGCAACTCTAGACACAGCATATTGTGTTGTTCTTTTAGTAAACAATGGAGAGATTGTTGCAGGTCTTGAACATGCCCAGCTGTGCATCAGGTAGCAGAGCAAATACAGGCACAAGCTAGTCAGCCTAGAGTCACCTGAGGAGAGCAGGTAGGTCTGCAATGGACACAGACGGTCAGTAGCAGGCAGAGAAAAACTTTGTGAAGTTTTATTATTAGGTAACTTTCAGAGAAAAGGTTAAGATAAATCTGAGGACACTATGGGTGTAATGCAATGTCTCCATCTGTATCTGTTTATTGATCCAAATATATCCAAATATGATATAGTCAAATATATATCTTAACATATCTGTTATTGGATTTAAACTCTAAACAGACATGGCTTAAACCAGAAGCATTTTAAAAAGATATGAATCCTAACAATATTCATCCGGAAACAGTGCAAAACACTGGGGGGAAAAACAAGACATAGAAAGGCAAGCACTGTCAGCATGTGTCTAGGAATTCTGGCTCAGACAGTTTCTCAACCTCAGCTACATCACGAGTTCATAATTCATGTCAACTAGAGACGTGCACAGGACTGTTCTTTCCCCCAATTGCTCAGTTTATATCTCACTGCTCACTTGTGCATGAAAGTAAATACCTCCCAAACACACTGCATTTATGTTATGTCCTGTGGATCCTAGTTCTGATTTGTTAAAAAAAAAAAACCTCACACACCTCTTTTTTGTATCTGCAGTTGTATCCGTTTGAAACACATTATCTGTTCAAAGGTGAATAATGCATTTGTATTGGATTGCATCCCTAGGTGACACTATGCTTAGATTCATGAGCAAGGTGGTTACCTGCCGGCAAAAAAACCCCAAAAAAACACTCACGTGTGTCACATTTTAATGCGTCTTTTTTTTGTACGCTTTCTAAAAGGCATATACCTGATGGCATCAGATCTCTTTGGACTCCAGAAGGCAAGGCACAACCAAGAACTCGCCACGAAACTGTGAACTGTTCGCAGGATCCCATTCCTTGCATAATGACACATGAGGCTAAGAATGCATGCCTATTTATTTGTATGTCAGGCAGTGGGAAAGCCAGAAATGCACACGTCAGACTGTCAGGACACCAGCAAGGATCAAAGGGTGTAGTCTCTAAGGAAAGGGCTGGGGAGCTGAGCATGTTTCAGGGGGAACAGGAGCCAGCAAGCATCCCACTTTTCTGATGGATGAGTGCCTGAATCCTGGCTCCCACATGAGACAGCCAACATCACAGGCAAAAAAAATACCACTATGACGACAGAACAGCATTCTGGGGTGACTGGGTTGGGAAGGGGTGGGTCGGTGGTTAATAACCTCTTACGATAACCAGGGACTTCAAAGCCATCTCTTCCAGTTCACTCATAAAATGTGGCTTTCTACTAGCCCAAAGGTCCTCAGTTCACTGCATTTTTTACAGTGCAATGCCAAGCACAGCCCTTGAGTCGGGTTCTTATTATGGATTCTAACACAGTGAGGGAAATTTCTCACCTGTGTGCACAAACACATTGTTCACCTACTTCTGATTGACTTGGACATAGTTGTACAAAGGAGAGTGGAATGCATTGTGTAGAGGTGCAAAGGACTGCAGCAGTAACACCCTTCCTGGGTGCTCTATTTGGATAATGGGCTGATAGGAAACTGTGTGCCAAATGAGAGTCCCTTTGAAGTGTCTGGAGAATTGTTTAATGTTGCTGAGAATGAGATCTTGTTTCTTTTTTCTGACAGGGAGTGTGCTTTGGGCTTGTTTGTGTGGCACACGGAATCAGAACTGTGGGTTAGGCAACCAAGTAAGTTGAACAATTAATGTATTGTGTAAGGGCTTAATAACCTATTGAAAATTGTATTGACATAATTTCTTGTGTGCTACATCATTGATCATTGGCATAAACACTATGTGCTGTATTATTTTGTCATGATCATATCATAAACAAAAGGAAAAGGCTGAAATATGTGTTGGCGAGAGCGTAATAGTTCTCCGTTGCCACCGAAAGCGGGCTTGGCTCCACAGCTCTTCATTTCACATTAGCCCTGGAGCCCAGTTTGAGTTTATCTGCTGTATTCGAGCACAAATCCCCAAACCAACGCCCCCCCCCCCCCCAGCTGTCACCACAAACACACTTACACACATACACACATGCCTGTGGCCAGCAGAGGTCTGTGGTCAGGCCAGTAACGAGCAGTTCAGCGTAAACACAGTTTCCAGACTGTCCCAAACCCCAAACGCCTCTGGCTCTGCCTTCACACTGCTGTTACTGCTACATCACTCACAATACTCTGTCTGTCATAGTGTGTGTGTGTTTGTGTGTGTGCGCGCGCAGAAGTACCACAAAGTATTATGGTCTTAACTCTATTTAAATGGAAAAGATGATATGATAATTCTTGACAAAGATGTTTTATTTGAGAGCCAAAGTCATGCCAGCATGCAACTTTATAATATACTATATTAATATATGGTGATGTTAACCCTGTATCAAAGGGCTTACTGTTTTCTGTGACAAACTGACAGGTCTTTTAGGAGATCTGGAGAGTGTCTTGACTTATTTGAGATCATCACTTCTGCCGAGTGTTTACATAGCTGCATCTCTGAGGACACAGTCACTCACTACTCGTTCAATATGGAATCATCAGACACAGCTGCTTCCAGCAGCCTAATATACACATCTGTCCAAGTTAATTAGTGTCTGCCATTTACACCTGTGCAGAGACCAAGAAAGAGAAGCATAGTGACGGTGCTGAGTCAAAAATAGCATACTCTGTGCATTGTACTGCGTTTCTGTGTCATAATGTGCGTTCCTATGCCAACATATTCAGAGTATATCCAGAATTCGCAATAGACTCTTCTTTACGTGCATGCACACACACAGTTGGCCAGCTCTGGTGAAATGAGAGTGAATGCTTTTCACTGGTTTTGTTTGGACATGTCTATGAGTACTTTGCTGGTTTGGCTGTGATTTGAGGTGTATAGTGCCGCATGAGAAACTCTTTGGGAAGATGTGCTCAGAAGCATAGGCCCTTGTACAACCACTGATCATAATTTGTGTGTGAGTGTGTGAGTGTGTGTCACTTAGACGCATGTCTCTCCCTCTGGTCTCTGCACACGCAGTTAAAATAGTCCATTTTAGCGAGCCCTCGAATCTGTGACGCCCGACATCATTAAACAGAGATCTGCGTGTCTGTAATTTTAAGCCACAGTCTGTCACCAGAGAGAAAAAGAGAGAGAGAGGTCCTACAGTATGAGTGTAAGTCTATGGAAAACTTCACAGTGACTGTTTTCAAACTCTTTTGTATCTTGCCCAACAAAACAACTTGGCTTGGCATTTTATGGAGATGCAGTAGTGCAATACTGTAATGTTGCGCTTTTCAAATTCCTCCCTTTGATTTTGTGAGTGTCGGCCTTGTCTCATTCTCCCAGTGCCTTCTTTGGCAAGAAGTCTTTAGCAATAGACTACGACATGAACATTAAATTGATTGATTACACATAAGCTAATGTGGTTGCCCATCACACTGGTTGTTTACTACAACTTCAATCCCAGTTCCAAAAAAGAACACTCTGACAAGGAATGCAGATATTTTTTTTTTATTCCATGTTAGGCCTACATTAAATTACACAGTAAGGGAAAAAATTACACTATAATTCTCCTAACCTTATTTCCATTGCATATAATAATTGCTGGCACAACCTTAGCGTAAACCTCCCAAACACCACCCTAGTACGCAATACTCTTTGCTGAACATGCTACCTGTGTGTCAGCAATGGGGTATGATAAAGTAATTAGAGGATAAGATATCTCTATGATTAACCTGCAACCCAGGCCTGGCTGCAGGACTAATTAGAAGTTAGCCAAGGCACACCAAAGGAAGGGAAGAGAAGGTCCTTGCAGCTGAACCCCTGCTACTTCCTCTGGACTCTTTTTATTTTCTATCCTCCTGTTGGCTTTGTAGTTTCCTGCTGTTTTGCTGTGTTTCAGCTTTCATGTGGTCGGGTGTTTTTTTCCCATCAAACTGGGATATGGCTGCCCAAGGGATTACATGTCACCATCAGAACACTCTCCGCAACCTGTTTATCTGACATGATGACTTCCTCCATGGGGCCAAAGGCAAGTATTTCCCAGGGGAAATGTTGTGTAAGACCATGCAACATGATAAGCTATTTAAAGTAGTTTCTTCTATTTCAGTGCAGAATAGTATAAGACTTGTTCATTGTGCTGGTAAATTGCATGGGTTTATTTTAGGTAATAATAATTAAACTCTGCTGTTTGAATGATTTTTGCCACTGCATGCCTTATTCATGTTGTGACAATCAAAACAGGTACAGGTATGAAGATCCTTTGTGCACAGATTTATAAACCAATGTGAAGTGCTGAGATACAATTGAATGTATGAAATTAGGTTCCTGCTGGATGGCCCAGGTGGGATGATTCAATGCCTGTCAAAGCTAGGCCTCATGAACTGCTCTGTTAAAACTGAAACAAACTGTGTATAAACAAGGGTCATTAACATTTGAGGAATTGTTATTTGTTACTGTACTTAAGTAATATTTTGATGTTTTTGTACTTTACTTTAGTAATATTAAAATTGATTACTTGTACTCTTACTTTACATGATTTTTGGAAGTTTTGCTCCTTACATTTTTATTTGTCTTGTTTATCAGTGTAGAAAAAAACTATCAAGAATCAAGATTGCAGTCTGCTTTGACTTTCTCATGGTACTCAAGGTTTTTTTTTTTTGCAAACAACACTATTTGTGTGCAGCTGAATGCTACTTCTACAGTGGGGGAAATAAGTATTGAATGTGTCAACATTTTTTTCAGTAAATATATTTTCAATGAGGTTATTCACATGAAATTTTCACCAGACATCTGTATTAACTCAAAAAATCCGGAAAAATAAAGAATTCACAACATTAAAGTCCATAAATAAAGTTATGTGTAATAAAGTAGAATGACACAGTAAAAAAGTATTGAACACACTAAGAAAAAAGCAGTTCTCCAGAGCAAGTTAATGCAAGCAACCAGCTGAAATCCGTAAGTAATTATACCTCCAATCTGTGTAAATTAATATCAGCTGGGTTTGTAAATTGATAGTCTATGAAAAGGCTTTTCATTACCAAGGTATCACATTTGAAACATCTCATGATGGGTAAAAACAAAGAGCTCTCCCAAGACCTTCGCAACCTTAGTGTTGTGAAACAAATTGATGAAATTGGATACAGACATATGTCAAAACTTCTGAATCCTCCAGTAAGCACCATTGGGGCCGTTATCCGCAAGTGGAATTAACATCATTTCGTCATCAACCGACCGCACACAGGAGCTCCTCACAATATTTCTGACCAGGGAGTCAGAAGAGTAGCCCAAGAGCCAAGGACCACTCAAAGAGCTCCAGAAACACTTGGAGGCAGCAGGTACCATCATCACAGACAAAACAATGCACTCCACTGCTCACGCTCACACCGCAACACTCCATTACTAAAGAAAAGGCATGTCGAAGCTCATTTAATGTTTGCTACAACTCATTTGGAAATAAATATAAAATATAAAATATTGGGAGAGTGTAGTCTAGTCAGATGAGAGCAAAAATTAACTTTTTGGCTGTCACACTACACACCATGTTTGGAGAAGAAGTGGCACCACACATCAATCTAAAAACACTATACCAACAGTGAAATTTGGAGGTGGAAGCATCATGGTGTGGGGCTGTTTTTCATCACATGGTACTGGCAGACTTCATATAATTGAAGGAATGATGAATTGAGCCCTTTACCAGATGATTCTTGAGAAGAATCTGCTGCCATCCACCAGGATGATGAAGATGAGACATGGGTGGACCTTCCAGCAGGACAACAATCCAAAACATACAGCAAAGGAAACTCTAAATTGGTTTCAGAGAAAACAAAAATCAAGGCATTAGAATGATCCAGTCAATCACCTGACTTGAATCCAATTGAACAAGATTTAAAGACAATATGTTTAGAAGAACGGGCCAAAATCACACCTGAATACTGCGGCTAATTAATTTCTTCATACAGGAAGTGTCTTGAATCGATCGTTACAAACAATGGCTTCTCCACTAAGTATTAAATAAATTTCCGTTAGCGTTTTCAATACTTTTTTCCTGTGTCATTCCACTTTATTACACATGACTTCATTTATTGATTTTAATGTTTGAATTTTATATGTGTGGATTGCTTGAGTTAATAACAAAGTCTGGTGAAAATTTCATGGGAATAACCTCATTGAGCAGCCAGGCCCTACATTAGAAAAAGTTTGTCTTGAATTAAATGTGGTATTTTCTTTGACAAAAGGCAAGATGATGTCAGTTGAGCTAATTTCCTAACATTAACTAGCTATATTTAACTAATTTAGCCTGTCTTTGCTAATGCCAGATTAGATTGGCATCAATTCCAGCAGATAATATAAATAGGCTAGGCAGTAAGTCTGGATTAGTAAGTGGATTTCTACATAAATGGCTGTTTAATGGAATCATCCATATCACAATAACAAAACTGCTTAATTATTTAAAAAAAAAAAAAACCCTCATTGCTATATCCTTATTGAACATGAATAGAAAAAGTATGCAATAATGATAATGACCTATTAAAAATCTTTGAGTCAGTGGGTTTGGACTGCCCTGCCATATTAAACACATGAGTTGGGCTACCTGGTCTTTAAAACTGAATTCTGAATACAATACGGCTCAATCAAAAGAAATTTCCTCAGAAGGACTTCTAAGAATTTAGGATAGTTCTACATTTAGAACACAAAAATAGCACCATTGGGACAATGTTTAATGCAAGAGCACACCACAGAATGCACAATAACAAAGAAACATACAGTGCCATCTGAGGATCTTGCAGTTTATAATGTCTGGGTATGAGTCTACAAGTGCAATGTTTATATGAGTGGTTATCATGGCAGAAACCACTCAAAATCAATTTTGATATTCTACAGAGCTACTGGAGAAATGTTGTGTGAATGGAACTTTTGTCAAATATACCAGGTGTTATGTTTGGAGAAAACAGGTTTGGATACCAACATTAAAACCTCATCCCACCAAGCATGGTGAGAGTATAATGGTGTGGAGCTCCTTTCCTGCCTTAAGGCCTGGGTGGCATACATATGAACAGAAGAATGTCAGGATGTCTGAGTATAATATGAAAATTCAGAATCAGTTTTTATAAATAGCCAAGTCAAAGTCCTTTCCTTAATCCCACTGAAATACTTTGTGATAAGCAAAGCAGGGAATTCAAGGAAGGCATTCCAAAAAACATATAGGGTCTAAATGAAATAACAAGGGAATTGGCTGTCCAGGACTGATTAGTAGCTAAATAAACAGTTGTGATGAATAAAGATTACATTTATTGCTAAATATAAGTGAGTGGATTTTTTTTTATGAGTGACGACTTTTATGCATTACTTATACTGTGTAGTTAAATATTAAGTAGTTAAATAAGTTTTTTAATGACTGAAAAATCCAGATTATTCCAATGTGGTCAAACTGTAATAACTGTATGTTTGTCTAATTCTCGGCCGAAGTCTGGACACAGTGCAAGACATCTTACTTCAAGTCACATAGCAAATTTGGTAAGGACATTTATTTTATTTAATCATTAATTTAAACCCCTTAAAGTCTCAGCATAGTAATCAGTACTGTTTAGTATTATTTTGCATTATTCATCTTTAGTTATTACTAAGCATCACGGTCAAAGTATTAGCAAAAAGTATGTAGTTACAAAAGGAAGGAATCTAAGTCTGGAGACATTGATGAGTATTGGGAATTTAAGGGGTTAACTGGCTTTTCAACATTACAGCAAAGTAAGTGAAATCTAGCACAGGCTCTTGTTGGCTCTGAGAACAGCCAAGAGAATCAGTGTCTCAGGAAGAACTTGTGAGACTGTATAGACAATCTTTGGTCAAACTGTAATAGTTTAATAAAAGCGAAATTTTAACAATTAAGTTTGAAATTAAAAATAGGGTATTTATATAACGCTGTAAATAACAATATAAATCATATCATTTGCATATTTACATTATTAGCATAGTGTCATGCAGCACCTTGTCTCACAATACTACTTTTACAGAATTGATAAGCTCAGTTAAGTGCCACATACAATACAGTAATTTACTGCAAGAAATATTTATAGTTCCCTTATAAAGGGAAACATCATTCTGCCTTTGAAAAGACCCCGATAAGAAACAAAACAAAACAAAAAAGTCTTCAGCTGCAGAGTCCTGCATTCAGTCTTCCACATGGTGTGCTTTTTCTGCATCCATCCGCAAAACATGATCAATCCTTTTAATGGAGCATCCTTCTAGGGAGTCAGTTTTCCTGTATCCCTTCTGTGTATGTCCATGCATGCACATATTATTGATTGTATGTGAATGTGTGTGAATATGTGTATGTGAGTGTGGGCGTGTTAAAAGCCAGTTGTTCTAAATAAGTCCTGCTGGCTTAGTGTGGCTGGCATGTGTGGAGGTTTCTGGTAGCTTTGTTGTTGTTTTTGCGTGGCTGTTGCTGTTCCTGTTGCTGCTGCTGTTGTTGTTGCTGCTGCTGCAGTATACTCTGTTGCTGGTTTTCTGACACTAGTTCTTTCTGGGCTCGGCACATCAAGCCCTGACCGCAGTCACAGCGCTGGAAGATCTCCAGGTTGTGAGTGTCTTTACGGTGGTGACGCGTGCACACCTGGCCCTCAGTCAGCACTGGCTTACAGATCCGTGACCAGAAGTGGCGAGCACAGCACAGACCCTTGGAGCAGTCCGTGGACCTCAGACACGTCTGGCCTTCAACACCTACAAGACACGAGATAGAAATGATGTGCTTGTGAGATGAAAAGAACTTACGTGTCAATTCTTCAGCAGTATTCTAGAAAAGGGAAGTGGGTACCTTTCAGTGGTTCGGCCGGCCTCGGAGAAACGACAGTTGCATTTTTAGCCTGCTCTAGCACCGCTGTCTTGTTTTGGTCACCTAATGCACTTGTAGGATTGCCATGAACTTTGGTTGCTTGCTTAGTGCTAACTGTAGTGCTGACAGACTGAGTGGTGTTCACTTCACCTGCTTCACAATTACCTGCAAGAGAGGGCATGTCAGTTACCACCAACACTAACAGTTATTATTGTTATTTGTGTATTGGCATGTGTTAGGGATGCAGGGGCAGTTCGTAGGTCGATTCACACCATTAATGCAGCGGTTTCCCGCGCAGCACATGGCGTCTCGAGCGCATCTCTTCTTGCGTTTGCGGCACGGCTGACAAATCCCGCGAGAACAGAACTCAGCAACACCGCACTGAGAAACACCGGCGCAGCTCTGAGGCTGAAGGAGGGGAGAAATAAATACAAGTGCCTATTTACTCCCAGATCCCATCATGGTGATCAAATGACATTGATTTGAATATAATGTCAGATTTATGACAGAGTAAAGTTTGAGAGTGGAATTACTGACGTACCGTTGTGCGCTCTTTGGCTCCCGGCTCTGTCTTTGGCGCGTGCGGGCTCGCGCTCACCGGCTCGGTCGGACTTCCCGCTGCTCCAGGCTGCAGGTTCTTGATGGAGTTCCGGGAAGCAGATCCGGCGTCAGATATGCATACAGCAAGATACACAGCTACGACTGCAGACAACCAGAGCGGCCTCATGGTCATATCCTGAAGGCAGTTAAATCAATCCGCCGGTGTGTTCAAAGTAGCCGCGGGAAAAAAATCAAGGCGTGTGAGTGGATGATCAGTGTCCGGGAGGAGGATGCATCCGAGTGTCCGACAAAACGTGTGTGCAGAGCGGCACAGGGGCATGGGCTTTATACACGTGCACTTTTTGGACACCCGCCCCTCCTCACTGTGGAACTGTGTCTGGTAATGAGGGCAGAGAATTGACAATTCAAAAGATACGATCTCTCTCTCTCTCTCTCTCTCTCTCTCTCTCTCTCACACACACACACACACACACACTCGCGCGCGCGCGCGCTTTGTTCTGTCGCAATAACGCGCACCTCCCAAACAAACGCGCAGACTAGGATGCATTTCCTAAGCGGGGTTTAAAGGCTGTCATTAAACTCCACTTTACCTGCCCCGAAACAGCTACAAGGTATTAACTTGACAGCTTGTATGTCTGTGTACAGTGTGTTTTGGCGCTGATCTGGACATGCAGTACAGCAAGCCATGGGAAAAAAAAGTACTTTTGCAGAGTGTTGTCAATCTGCTTGAGCACCAATAGCAAGATTTTGTACAGTGATGCTTCCCACCATATTTACACAAAAGGTTATAAGAGGTATCTTTACTAACCATGTCTAGGTGGAGCAATGAATACCTGTGTGAAGAGGAAGCATACTTAAGTGCTTTAACAGTAGTAGTAGATTTAAAGTTCCGTAAAGAATGCTAAAAGTTTTTTTCAATTTTTTTGTTTGTGTGTGTGTGTGTGTGTGTGTGTGTGTGTGTGTGTGTGTGTGTGTGTATATATATATATATATATATATATATATATATATATATATATATATATATATATATACATATATAACATTTTAAGTAATACAGTGTCATTTCAAATTAAGTGTATTATATAAAAAGTATATTTTAAAGTAATACATTTCAAATTCTAATTTAGTATGCTGTAATGGAATACATTTTAATAAGTGTATTTCTAAACATATTAAAACATGCATAAAACATAAGTATACTAACTAAAATTAAAAAGTTTATTGTTTAAACAATACAGTTTTAGTCACATTTTAAAAAGCCCTTAATTCAAACTTTAGGTCACTACACAATCACAGTTACTTTCTTGTGCATTTCTTAATGCATTTTTTGTCTGCATTTTAATGCCTGCATTGTTAGAGTAAATTGTTTTGTTGAGTTGAGTCCCGACTGCAGAAGACCAACCAAGATCTGGTCACCTGTAAATTGACAGGAAGAACATATCTGGGAAATTATTTCAGATATAACATTGATACTGCGGCTTCCAGCAGACATGCTTAGTGAGTTGAATGTACAGTGATGCTTCCTTGGCTGAGAGCAGTGTCACTTCTAGAGAATATCAAGATCAGAAGATGATTAAACGTTCTGCATGCTATCAGCCAGCAATGGTTTCATGCTCTTCTCCTGGAGATCCCATAAAATGCAGGGACAAAAGAGCATCTGTAGATGAGAATCAGAAGAGGTGTTAATAAGTGATGGCTGCAAGAACGACTTTGTTAATGTTCACAGTAGTTCACCTTGACAAGGTAGTTCACCTTTTATATTACTTGACAAGTTACACTGGCTACCTTCAATTCTATCTGGTATTATTATAGCAATATATATTATTTTATTATATTAGTATCTATCTATCTATCTAACTATCTATCTATCTATCTATCTATCTATTCTATCTATATTTTATTCTGAAATCCAAATTTGCTTTTGCTCATCTCTAACCTGCACACACACTCACAATTAGACTGCATTGTGCAAAAAATAAATAATTACAATAAAATGCAGGGACAAAAGAGCATCTGTAGATGAGAATCACAAGAAGTGTTAATAAATGGTGGCTGCAAGAACGACTTTGTTAATGTTCACAGTAGTTCACCTTTTCCTGTATTACTGTTATTAATTTATTTTTATATTACTTGACAAGTTACACAAGTTGTATCTCTAACCTGCATAAACCAACAATTAGACTGCATTGTGCAAAAAAATAAAAATAAAAATAAAATAAAATAAAATGCAGGGACAAAAGGGCATCTGTAGATGAGAACCACAGACACCTTTTCAAGACAGTTTGAATCAGGACTATGGCATGGTGAGAAATTTTGCTGCATTTTTTTGCTTGGGTACAGGGAATGCAGGGAACTTTTGATTTCTAATTTACCAGAAGTTTTCATAATTCAAGTAATGTGTACTGCAAATTTTGTTTCCCCTGCTTTGAACACATTTGATCCAACACACCAGCTTATTAACAAGCTTTACAGCAATAATAATAATAATAATAATAATAATAATAATAATAATAATAATAATAATAATTCCACACTGTGCAGAACTGTGAAATTCCAAGAACAGGTAATGAAAGCACTAATTTTTAATAGTCTGGCTCCCTCTGTTGGTGTTAAATGAAAACCTACAGTAGATCAAAGAATGAGAGACTGGGCTACATAACACTTAAAAGTAATTGATCTTTATTTCAGCTTTATAAAGTTAATAACAGGCACTCTGCAGGTGACATTGCACAACAAGGACCTCAGAATACAGTCATATAAAATAAATATCTTGGCAAAAATCATGCCACTCAGGACAAAAATAAAATAAAATAAAATAAATGCAACGCAGACTTGGCGAGTAAAGGCAGAGTTAAGACAGTTAAGACGAGGTCTTATACTACTGTACATGAAGAAATGACATTTAATTATCTAAGGCATTATATATTAATGGTTTTCAGTAAAATTGTTAATGCCTGCTAGGGCTGAACAGCCTTATACAATTTACGTGATAAACATGTACAGTATTACAACAAATCTGTGTAGGCAATTCAAGAACTGTTCATTATCCTCATACAGGGTTAGATCATTTTCAAGTAGGTAGAAATCATACTGTTGGACAACAGATGAAACATGTCCTTGCCAAACACTGGCAGTTAAAGCAACCAAATGTAAAAAAAAAAAAAAGAAAAGAAAAAGAAAAAAAGAAAAGAAAAAAAAAAACACGAAAAAAGAGTGGTTATTTATAAATAATGCCCCAGATTTATATTGTGTCCATTGTGGGCTATATAGTAAGCATTAGATGCAAGTTACTGCAAATCATGGTTGCCTTCTCCTCTTTGTTTAGTTGCAGTGACTATGTCAGATCAATAAGTAGTTAAGGGAGGACTCAGCTGAGGAGGGCACCTCAATGCAGTTTAGTAAGACATATGCTATATGTTATAATATTCAGCATTGGGTACTGTAGCACAGTACAAATTCACAAATGAAACAGTCAGATAATGCAGTGCTATTTGTTTTCATCTATGCTGCAAGTCAAGCCACATAAAAATACAGAGGCAACATAATGCCTTAAGGACACATAGTTCCGTGTCTCTGTCAAATTTCACAGTGTCTAGCTGTGTGCAGATTTAGAAAAAAAAGGAAAGTGACTTTTCACTGTAGATTGTCTAAAACAGATTTGACCATGTTTGCAATACTAGAGGAAATGGATGTGTTGTGATGGTGAGCATTTAGGCTTTGGTGCAGCACAGAGATGATCAATAGAGAGGATTAGGATGCCATTAACTTAAGGCACTGTGTCTTTTCACGATCAGCTAATTTTTAATGTAATCTGTGAAATGTTGTATCTGTGAAACACCTGAATTCATCTATAGCTATTTGATCATATCTTATGAGGCTGTTACAACCTCAGTTCCTCAAGACTCACTTCATAGGCCTGTTAGAAACCTGACTGATCACAGTGGTTACTGGTTACAAACAATTATTTCTCATTCCAGCCTTGCTGTACAGCTATGTTCACATTACAAGCCTTATTACTCAATTCCATCAATTCCATTATTTTCCTTAGCTCAGGTCTGATCTGCTTTGATAGCTCACATTCATAAGTTAGTGACCCATATCTGCTATTAATGTGAATAAACTTGTGCCTTCCACATGAGCAATCCACATGCATACCATATTGTAAACTGATAATGATTCGCATGTGCCCTAAACATAAACAAATTCACCATATATTTTTGACAATCCATCATTGCTCAGGCAATAAAATCAGCACAAAGGTTATTTGCTCTAGAGGTCAGCAGGCAGCTTGTGGGCTGTTCATGATAAGTGTGAGGTGAAACAAGTCCTGCTGCATAGCCTTTGCTCTTTTTCTGGTTATTACTGAAACGTCTATGTGGAGAGGTGTGTGGGTGTGGGAGCAGAGCCAGCAGTGATATGTGCATGAATATGAACAAAGAAAAAAATAACTGACAGTTTTCGAAATGGTTGATTTAGGGTCACATATGAAAGTGATCTGTGTGAAGATTTCAGTGTTCACAAAGAATAAGAATAAGGTCTGTGCCACATTTAAATAAATAATAAAAAAAGGTCCAGCTTCAACCTTGTAATGTGAACGTAGCCTAATAGGCTGTATCTTACTATATAAAAAGCTGACTATTCTAAATTCAATGTGCTCATTGGGCATATAATATTAATAACGTTATGAATCTGAGGCACACCCGGAGCTGTGAGAAACCAAACAAACTCTGGGCTGGTCACATCCCAAGCCATATCAGCCAAATTCAGTTACACCCAACAATAATGTAATTATTAAATTATTATACAAATATCTGCATCGGGCACTTCTGAGACGTATTAACAGGCATTATTAGAAATCCAACACCAAATTGTGCTTTTTAATAATCGTCAGCTAAAGCATAACATTTTTTTGGGTAATATATTACTATGTACATGTTCTGTAATAACCTAATTAGCTATAATAGTAACATTAGGACATTAGTAGCCTGGACACCCAGAATCCTGGCTTTGATGTGTAGTGTTTGAGTCCAATTTTGTGTAGCACACTTTACTGAGTAGTCTGCACAAGAGTTAGAAAAGACTTTGCAGCCAATCATGGACAAAAGGTAATCAAGTGAGGTCACAACCTGCTACAACATATCCACAATATCCTGTGTTATGAAGGGCTTGTGGCAGGTATGCATATACACGCATACACACACACACACACACACACACACACACACACACACACACACACACACACACACACACGCATACATGCATACACATACGTACATACACACACACACAATATGAATATATTATTCCCCCCTTGTTATTAGGAGTGGTGTATAAGAAGTCCCGAGTATTGTAAGTCCACAAGGATTTTAATTCCTCTCTTGCAACAGTCGACACTAAACCAAAAAGAAGTGTTTTGTTTTTCTCTCCTTCGACCGGTCTGCGCTCTCTCTCTCTCTCTCTCTCCTCAAGCAGTTTTAAATGCAGCCTGTTCCAAAAGAAGCAGCTCTGTTCCAGGCAACAGTGGAACAGGTCTTTAGTTTGGTGTGTATACGCTTTTATTGTACAGATTTAGAAATCTATATCCCAGCCAGAGTTATCGTCAGGAGGAGGGTCCTCATTATCCTCAGGAAAGCTGTCAAAGTTGCTTGTGTCTGTTGCTGATGTGACCTGGGAGCATATCATAAAACAGGTCATGTAATCCCATCCTACCAAAATATACATACACTACAGAATGGTAATTTAATATCATCCAGCACCTTACTTTTAGTAGCATGCATGCTTTTTATAGAAACTTTACTTTAGTTTCCATCTATATATTGTAGCATCACTGCGTCTTAGTATAACATGTGCTCATGTGCGTACTTGTGAGTCTCCCCAGTTACATGTTATAATGTATGTCTTTCTTTAATAAAAACGTATACTGTTTCAAAGGAAATGTGTTTATGGGTTTATCCATGCCAGATCATGTAACACAGGCGCATTAGTATGCGACGTTTGTTTACTGTTCAACAGAAGCCCAGTGGGTTTTGTTACTACCTGCTGGTTTTCCCTCTTCGAGCAGTTCTGCGGCTAACCACCAAGTCTGTTGTTGTGCTGTAAATGTGTGTGTGTTAGGCAATAAAAACGCAAGTACACTGTGTTAATAATGCTTGCTGGTCCAGCTTCTTTCTCGCCGACGCTACAATATAGTTAAAGTTAAAGCTGTATAAAAAGCATGGTCAGCAGGCTAGCTGCTCATAATTTAAGCACTTTAGTCCCACTTTATATTAAGTGTCTGTAATAACTGTGTAGTTACACACAGTTATTATGGAACTATTACCCCTGTCTGTACTGTTACAGATGGTTTTCAGTAGCACATCTTATGTAAATATTAGCTTCAGTCTTGGCATATGTAAGAACTAAAGTGTATCTTCACATTTTAAATTCTAACTTTTGCATATTTCCTATAAAATATTTAAGTTACAACATGCTAACCCAGCAAAATCCAGTGGAGTAATAGAAAGCTGTAGTTATACAGTACCTCGTGCTAACTACACATTGACTACACAACCTCCTACCTATTTTAGTTTAACATCTATAAAAGTTTGCAGTTCACAGTTTCTATGGAGTTAGTATGCGGATATTTCCACGACCAAAAATAAAATGTTATTGAAAGCCAGCAGTTGATAGTGACGTCCTTTTTTAACCGTAAATCTACAGAAGATCCATCTGTAACAGTGCCACTATCCAGAGTAATCACTACACTGTTATTAGAGACATTTAATATAAAGTAGGACCACATTGAGAAAAATGTATTAAAGGTGGCATTTTAAGCATTCCACATCTATGGCTGCAACCGAATATCATATTACCCTACTACGAAGTAGGCGAAAGGCAGTAAGCCAAAAGGAGTAGTATATCCGAATTCTTAGTATTCATAAAACAGTAGGTGAGAAACACCCAGATGACCTACTGCTTCCACTGAGATTCTGCAGTAGGATACCAATGGACAATGTCCTGTCCCATAAGGCAACAGGACTGGTGCAGAAGAGTTGTCCGAACCAAAAATCGCGTAAGGCAGTGCGTCGGTTCTTTTTAAGTTGTAGATCACATAACAATGCCAGCATGGTGGATGTAATATGTCCGGATTGTATTCAAACTGCACACATATACTGATCATTACGTACTGCGTCAACAGCCGAGCAGTAGGTACTGAATCGAATGCAGTAGGTACTGTCACAGTACACAATTTCAGACACAGCCTATCTGTATGTACAGTAGCTGTGTACTTACACTAGGGATGATGGGAGGCGTCAGCGTTCCCTTCCGTAAGCCGTCCCAGTTAAAGCCTTCAAACCACCTGTACAAAGCACAGTAATGAGCACGGATGGGACTGGGACAAATGTAATGTTTAATTCAGAAGATGATCTGGTACAAAAAAAATCACTGTAAATTTTACAGTAATTTAATAACTATCAACAGGATTGTCAATAAGTACTGTAATTTTTTTTTTTTTTTTTTTACAATAAACAACTAAGCAGAAGGTTAAGGGTCTTGCTAAATGACCCTACCATAGCAGACTGACAGTGCAGGGATTTGAACACACACCCTTCTGCTCTGTAACTCAAAGCCTCAACTACTGAGCCACTGCAACTAGCTCAACTAGTTTGCATTAATTCAGCCTCTTCTACCACTGAATTAACTCACACTAAAATATTGCAGTTCAGAATCAATACAAACTGGTTGCACTCATTGCATTAAGACTTTGAGTTACAATACATACATTCAAATCTCAGCACTGCCAAACTGCTACAGTTGGGCCCTTGAGCAAAAGCCTCAACCTTCTGCTCAGATATATCCTGCAACAATTGTTGGAAATGGATTATGTGTTATTTTATACTATGTAAGCTATTACAGTACTTTACTGTAAATGTGTTTACAGTTGTTTATTGTAATTATTTGTACTTTGTTGCTAGTAAATTACTATAATATTTATTATTTTTTTTAATAATGTGAGTAAAGCTAATTATATAAGGTAACATAAATAATTAGCTATATACACACAGCAGTTAGCTATACAACACAAAACCATATACACACTCACTTGTGCTTTTGAATATCCTTGACGCCATTCTTCAAATTTCCTAATCTTTCAGAAGGAGTGTCTCTGGAACAAACAAACAAACAAAAAAACAAACAAAAAACACTGTCATTGAGTGCCATTTTAACAGCAGCAGGCGTTATTTGCATGTCAACTTGAACACACCTGCATAACTTTTTAATGAGATTGGCAGCATTTTTTGTAATCTTCTTTGGAAATTCAATCATGTCAATGCCTCTTAGAATAATGTTGTATGTCTTCATGGGGTCAGGGCCTGAAAAAGGAGGGCTAAAATATATTCGGGATTAGAGATTCAAACATTGTTTTTTTTTTTTCAGATATCTATAAATGTGACTACTAAATGTAGTGTTATTTATTTACTGTACACTACACTTTTTCTTACCTGCCTGTTAGTAGTTCATACATGAGGATGCCCAAGGACCAGTAGTCTGCTGAGATATCATGACCTTTGTTAAGAATGATCTCAGGGGCTACGTACTCTGGTGTACCACAGAATGTCCATGTCTTCTTCCCAAATCCAATCTTCTTAGCAAAGCCAAAGTCCACCTTCGAGAAGGTAAAAGAAGTATTTTACAGTTCCTGCTATTTTAACATACACTTCTGGGCAAAACTGGGCCAAGCCCAAAATGGCAAAATATTGAGCTTTTAATGGTCTTAACAACATCATGGTCAGGAAATTAGCAAAAATTAAAGATAAATTAACTTAGTATGGGATAGCTTTTGATTTATTTAAATGTTTAAGCCTTATGGCTCAACTTCCAGACAGCGTTTCATTTATTTATTTATTTATTTTTGTACACCTAGAGATGTGTTCTTTTGAATTTTACATCAAACATATTAATCATTATCATGATTATATTTTTGTAAAACTGTACAAACATTACATCACATTTATGGTATTTGGCAGATGCCCTTGTCCAGGGGAGCAACTGAGCTGAGCAGCTGAGCTATTGAGGGTTAAAGGACTTGCTAAAGGACCCAGCAGTGGCAGCTTGGAGGTGCTGGGATTTAAACTCACAACCTTTGGATCAGAAGTCCAACTCTTCCTTCCAAAAAGACTATATAATTTAATTTCCCTGTTTCTACCTTTTCCCCAAACAGCAAAAGTAAATGAGCAAATCGTGGCACAGGAGATCTCAGGAGTGCATTTGTTTAATTCTTGCTAATTTTCTGACCAGTGATTTGTTGTTAAGACCATTAAAAGCTTAATATTGTTGTAGTGTTAATTACAGTTGTTGAGTTACAGTTATTTTATATGTCTTAATAATGAGTCCGGTATTAGCCAATCAGATGTGGCTACGTCATTATACCGGAACTAGTTGACTATGTTATGTTTTCTAAGGCAGTATGCTCGTAGGCTCTGGTGCGGATGTTTGACAGATCCATCAGCACTGGGCAAGAGCATAACTCCGTTGTTGTAAGTTTGTGCTTAATAAGTAAGTGAAATTCCTGCAGCAGATTCTCTTCGTTGTGTGTTTCTCTTCACGCCTCCACGGACACTTATAAGCCAAGACGAAAGCACAACAAGTGGTGTGAGAAGGTGAGCTTGAAAGAAATTCATTGATTTGATTGATGTTATAATCACTGAAAAATGCGATGTGAAGCAGTATTAAAGACCGATGGGGCCACGTCTATTTATTTTTTTTGCGCTATCTGTAAATCCACGGCGAAAAAAGAGGCATGGGGTCTCCCTTCTCCCAGCGGACGGGATGGCGCAGGCAGTCTACCACGTTCCACAGCCATTACTACAAAGCCCTGTGATTCTATATTGAATCTCACAGTTCACCAAATGTATTTCGGTATCTAAAGACTACTAGAAGAAAAAGGACATTAATTAAATATATAAAATAAAATAAAAAGAAAATTCAAGAGGAAGAGAAGTTTCAAGTTAAATTTTAATACAACTTAGATATGAGTGAGCAAGAAGGCGAACTTGGAGCATCAGCCGCTCCAGACCCTCCACACTGGCTACAGGCTATGCTGTCACAACAAAATTAACAGCTCCAACATGCCATTTCACCTCTACTCCAAAGATTGGAAGCAACAGAGGCTAGTTTGCTTGCTCTCACACGGCAGCCCCTTGCCAGCACGGTAACACGTGGTCCCCATCCACATGAAGACACTACCACACTTTTAGCTGTCCCTGATAGAACCCACATGACAGATGGTGATGCTACAGGGCCTTCAGAGGCTGACCAGCTTTTGATAGACGTGTACAGAGCCCTGCTAGTCCAACTTCCTCCACACCTGGCCCGAATGTGAGACCCAGAAGCCGTGTGCAGGGACCCAGCCATTATAATGGCTCTTTCAATTTGGGTTCAAACACGCACATGACTTCAACTACTTCAGCATCCACCAATCACCTCACAGCCCCTCGTGGTAGAGCTCCAGATGGACCTAAAGCTAAACTTAACACGTATGATGCTAAAGATGACTGGGACTCCTTCACCATTCCTTTTGAACGAAGTGCTGTCATGTACAGATGGAGCACAGTGGAGAGAGTGGATAAGATCCATGAATGTCTACGGGGAGCTGCTGTCAGATATCTGTGTTCATTACCTGAACACATACGTGAAGATTACTTTCTGATGAAAGAACAACTGGCTTTCCTATTTGGCCAAAAAGAGCCTCCCACCACAGCACGGAGGAGACTGGGTGAACTGCGCCAGACTAAAGAAACTGTTTCTGAATTTGCTGAGGAGGTTCACAGACTGGTCATTTCAGCTTATCCTGGAGTTGATACTGAGCTCAGGGAGCAAATTGCTGCTGATGCTTTTCTCAAAGGGTTGCGCAACCAGAAAGTGGCATATGAGGTTATGAACCGTGACCCTGTATCACTGGATAAGGCACATCGGTTAGTTTCATCTTATGAACACAACTTCAAAGCCACACTCGGACGTGACTTTGATCAGAAGGGGAGGACACGTAGAGTATCCTGGGCTGATCAAAATATGGACTCTGATGAGGAGCCACAGGTCTTGCAATCACGTAAATTTTCATGAGCTCAGAACTCATCCCATCCTATATATCTGAAGGCAAGGGGCCAGACTATGCCATTTCAAGAGTGCTGTTAGAGAGTGATTTCACTGTGCCGCCAGAGTGTGAATGTCTAGTTTGGGGTGTGTTAGACGACCCAAAATCAGAATTCCCTGCTGTTCTAGAGCCTGTTATCCTGGGTGATGGATTGTCGTCAGGTAGCATCATGATTAATATGGAACAGAGAATCCCAGTTAGGCTATGCAACATCGCAGCTTCCAGTAGACCCTTATCATGGGGAGTCTGTTTAGGTGTAATCATCAAAGCATATCCTGATATTAAAAAGGACAGCGATGGTGCCTGTTCAGTTCCAGTTCACGCTCAGTTGTATGAAAAAGGGGGGGGGACTCAATGTTAAAAGATCCTGACAGTGAGTCTCAAGATAAGCACAACACAAGAAGGGTGTCGTCACAAAATTCTCTTGACCTTCCAGAGCATCCCAGGCAGTTGTTCACCTCTGCAAGTGAAACGCTCACTGAGGAGCAACAAGATGTGTTAGTAGCCCTGCTGAGTAAACATAAAGCAGTCCTCGCAACAACGGACGATCATCTTGGGACGTTCTCTGCTCTTGAGCACAGCACTGACACAGGAATGTCTAAGCCTGTTCGACAGCCAGTGCGACGCACCCCTTTAGGGTTTTGGAATGAGGAAGAAACGCATCTCAAGAAAATGCTCAATTCAGGCATCGTTGTCCCCTCAAGCTCAGAATGGGCATCTCCTATTGTCCTTGCAAGAAAGAAGGATGGGGGGGGGGTTTCGCTGGTGTGTAGACTATCGCCAGCTTAATGATATTACCATTAAGGACGCATACCCCCTACCAAAAATAGAGGGATGCCTTGATGTGCTGGGTGGTGCAAAGACATTCTCAACACTTGACCTTCAGTCAGTTTACTGACAGATCGAAATGAATAAAAAAGACAGATCCAAGACTGCTTTCGTGATGAGTTATGGACTATTCGAGTACACCAGAATGCAATTTGGTCTGTGCAATGCACCCAGCACATTCCAGAGAGCCATGGAGTTGGTTCTACGAGGATTGAAGTGGGACACTTTGCTGATATACCTGGACGACATAATAATCTTTGGGGAAGATGTGGAACAGTGTACACTCGGTACACTGCAGAGGTCTTTCTGAGGTTGCAGGAATATGGTCTAAAGTTAAAGGCCTCAAAATGCGAAGGGATTAAGACCAATCCAGCCCTCATTAATGACGTTAGGGACTGAAAGCCACCAACCAGCATCCAGGAACTGCAGTCTTTCCTGGGTCTTTGCAATTATTACAGGAGGTTCGTCGCTAAGTTTGCTGAAATCAATGCACTTTTGACAATGCTGCTCAAGAAAGGGACTCACTACATCTGGAAAGAGGAGCAACAAAGGGCCTACAAACATCTTAAATGGAGTCTCACGACCGCACCAATCTTGGTGTTCCCAATTACATCAGGACAGTTCGTCCTTGACACCAATGCGTCCAGCCTGAGTATTCGAGCGGTGCTCTCACAGTTACAGTTGGAAGAAGAGAAAGTCATCTCATTTGCCAGCTGTCTCCTCACACCAGCTCACCAGAGATACTGTGTCACACATAAGGAACTCCTAGCAGTTGTCAGATTTACTAGACAGTTTCGTCACTATTTGCTGGGGTCTAACTTCATACTGCAGACAGATCACAGCAGACTAACGTGGCTTTAAAGCCTAATATATATATATATATATATATATATATATATATATATATATATATATATATAAAGCGACCAGAAGATCAACTTGCTCGGTGGCTTTTTTACAGTTAATTACAGTTGTTGAGTTACAGTTATTTTATATGTCTTAATAATGAGTCTGGTATTAGCCAATCAGATGTGGCTACATCATTATACCGGAACTAGTTGACTGTGTTGTTATGTTTTCTAAGGCAGTAGGTTCGTAGGCTCCGGTGCGGATGGTTGTTGACAAATCCATCAGCACTAGGCAAGAGCATAACTCCGTTGCTGTAAGTTTGTACTTAATAAGTAAGTAAAGTTCCTGCAGCGGATTCTCTTTGTTGTGTGTTTCTCTTCACGTCTCCACGGACACTTATAAGCCAAGACGAAAGCACAACAATATTTTGCCATTTTTTTTGCCCAGGAGTGTAATACACATCTCAATCTGATAATATAACTTTACCAGTTTGGCGTAGCCCCGGTGGTCCAGTATAAGGTTCTCTGGTTTGAGGTCTCTGTAAATAATGCCTTTGGAATGCAGATAGGCGAAAGCCTCCACTACACATGCAGTGTAAAATCGTGTAGTAGAATCCTCAAACGAACCCCTGGATTAGACAAAAAACAAACAAACAAACAAACAACAACAACAACAACAACAAAACAAGTTACCATACTAGAGTAGTTACCGTAGAGTTCCCATACTAGAGTAGTTGCAATGGCAAATATAAGGTGGAAATGCAGAAATAAACAGTAATTAAGGAATTAATTAAATAAGTGTGTACAGACCTGTCTCTGAGGATAGTCCATAATTCTCCTCCCAGACACGCCTCCATCAGCATATACAGGTATTTACTGTCCTTAAAAGTCCTGTATAGCCTGAATAATAATAATAATAAAATATAACACTAACATTTAGGCTGTGGTATTACGATTTCACAGTGAGTCACAGTGTATCATCAGACGATGAACTCATTGTTCACGTTTTCAAAAAACTTTTTTTTAAAAATCACATTTATTACCATATACCTGTTCACTTTTTTTTAGCCAATCAAGTTTCTTACTGTAGGGTTCTCATATGTTTTTGTATTTGGCTGCAACACCTGAAACCCCTTTGACTGTTTGAAGGTGCAGTAGTTGAGTTTTTTTCCTACTAATAATGCAACTAAGTTGAAAAAACATGTACATGATAAAAAACAAGTAAGCTGGAAAAAAGGGGAAAAAAGTATTACATGTATGAAAAAACCCTTTTGGAAAACTGCATTATGGTCCAGAATGCATGTTTGTTTATACGTGGCCCTCCTGTCAATCATTTTATAGACACTCCCACACACCCCTTCACTCCACCCTCTTCTAATACAACAGTTAACAGCAACATGCTAATACAACAGCTTAGCACTCATAGCAGCTTATTATGAAGAAACAAAAAGGACAGCGACTGCACTCATGACCACTCTCATAAATCATTATAAGCTGGATTTGCATGTTTGTAGTGTTATGTATTGTGCTTGAAAGTGATTTAATGACAGTCCTTGCTAATGCTAACTCTAGTTATCATGCAAATGCTAGTTGAACCACTGTTTTGTGTTCATGGGTGGGAAAAGGGGGTGGGCTCAAATAGTAAAAAAATAATAATTCAAACCTTATTAAGCTCCAGCTACTTAACCGATAACAGAAAAGAAGAAAGAAGAACAATTAGAGGATCATTTTTGTTGTTGTTGTTATTTACACAAGGATGTGCAAAGATACTTTTGTATGTAATGAATCACCATATATGGTAAACAACTTCCCTTTGAAAGGCCAGATAGATCAAGGTACTGCTGTTGTGTACAACATATAGCATATTGGAAGGTCTAAGAAAGTGAACTACACCGACAGTTCAGTACAAACAGGGTACTGTTACGACTGATAAAATGTTACGACTAATAAAAATAAAAAACATGTTTATTAGACTGTATGGTTACAGTATATGTGTTTTGTTCGGCTCATAGTTAGTTAGAAAATATGAGATCTGTCTGCAATTTCTCGTTGAAATGTACCTGTGGTTTAAAAACTCTAGAATGGAGATAAACTAAAACTGCATTGGGATGACGAAATCGACTGATGAGCCACTCATCAATCTCAACAAAGACTTTCCTGTGCTCCTTAAAGACATTGTGCATTGCTGTGCGTGTCAATTCTTAAAGCAAGGCATCATCGTAATCAATCTTTACATGTGCCTTTTATATGATTTTACTGCACACTTCATGTGTCGCCTGTCTGCACCTTGTGTGCGCTGAAATCAGTAATCACTCTACCAGTTATGCTGATGATGCATATTGAGAGGGATGAGATATTCTCACAATGAGTTTATCTGCAGTTACACTTTTCTCTTATTAGGGGTTTCTACATACAGTGCCCTCCACAATATTGGCACCCTTGGTAAAAATGAGCAAAGAAGGCTGTGAAAAATTGTCTTTATTGTTCAACCTTTTGATCTTTTATTTTAAAAAGTCACAATTTTTTTTTCTCATGGATATCAAACATTTGCAAACAACACAGGATTATAAAAAAAAAAACTTTGTTAAATATAGGTGTTCAACAATTATTGGCAACCCTATGAATTAATGAGAAAAATATATTTGAGGTATATGCCACTTTGAGTACCTGACGATGAAGTCCGAGTGAGCTTCCTGCATTATGAGTTTCTCTGAGCGGATGTGCTCCTGTTGTCTGGTGTCTACAATGTGGCGCTTTTTCAGGATCTTCATAGCAAATGTCTTATACTCATCACTCTTCAGCTGTACCTGGGATTACAAATTAGGCAACAAAGATCAACGTAACCCCTTGTGCAATAAAAGCTTTTAGTTTAATCCAAATAGTAAAAGTTTACACTGGGTGCTACCTCAGATACACAGAATTCTAAATTCTTAGTTCATTGAGCACATCAGCCATGCTCCTTAACTTAAGCTCAAAGACACGAGCATTGTATACCATGCTTAATTTGCATCATCCACCCAAAAATACACAGTTAGATAGACATCCTTTCCTTTGAAAGTGTTTTGCAAGCAAGATCAAATGTTGTATTTACCAGCTCAACACGTCCAAATCCTCCAACTCCAAGGGTGTCTATGATGTTGAAGTCTGACAGGTGCAGGTTGAAGAAGAATGCATTCTCTGCCTCGTACCTGCATGACACCAAGCGGAGAAGTGGGAAGCGTTTAGAGGAATTTAGCCGAATGGGAAAGATAGCTGAAGTTGATGGGTGGAACATTTTCAATCCGCAAAGACCATGAACCAAACATTCATTTCGTCTCATTTCTGCACAAAGATTAATCGAGTTAAAATCTAGATAAAGTCTGAAGTCTGTTTTAATCAATTGAGCTAACACAGTTGTCTTCACTGACATTGTATCCATTTGGTCTGTGTATTTTTATTAAGACAACCCACTTGATGCTATAAAAAGTGTTCACACTACATGTTCTTTTAACATCGAACTTTCAGCAAGACAAAGTTTATACTGACGTGATATTGGTTACTTACTGATGATATTGGTATCAATTATTGAAAGGAAATTCTCTTATATCATGTATTTTCTTATATTATGAACTGCTGTCAAATACCTATGATGAATGTATTCATTTAATTACCTCTTTGAATAAGCTGATCAACTGCCATCCTTTATTATAGCTGACACATGTACTTTCTATATCTTGAAAAGACTTATTTCTGTAGTGTGCTGTGTCTTTTGTCTAAATCTGTCTAGCACCTGCACAAGTAGAAACCCGCCTACGCAATGCTGTTATCTATGTGTATAAATATTCCTGTTCTAGACAAAATAAACTGGATGTCTCTGTGAACAGCATGTTTGTCAGTGTGTGTGTTCATTTAGAATCCCCAGGCCTGAAACGCTCTGCGGTCAACCACACATAGCACAGAATTAAACGTTAAGAGAAATAAAAGGCTGAAAAAAGGCTGATGGAGGACTGAAGGACATAATCTGAGATTCCTTTGTCTTTAACAATTATCTTATCATAAGATGGCTGATCTGCTCTGACCAGCTTTTGTCGTTTCGATTTTTATGGGAAGGAATAGACTGAAAATAGTCTCAGAAGTCACCCTGAAACATCGCTCTTCCCGAGCCATAAGCATGTCTTTTAACCTTTTAGAAAGGATTAAGAAAATCTCAATACATTCCTTCGCATACAGGGAAAATGAGTACACACTGACAAAATGTATTCATTTAAAATCGTTTCAGAACATATGCAGGTCTTCCTAGAATACTGTTTCATTCTTTGTGTCTGATTACAGTCTTTGACTTATCGCTTTCAGCCAGTGAAGTTCTATAAGCAGAGAGTGAGAGAGAGAGAGACAGAGAGAGAGATGGCAGATCCTCCAGCTGGGTCTTTTTAAAACAACAGTCACGTGAGCATGTGGGTAATAACACATCCGTGCCTGTGTTTGGCTGCCTGATGTCAAACAGAGGTTATTATTTTCCACGTACCCTGCCAAGGACCCTGACACACACATGATAGTTATACTGCCCTTGTGAGGACCTTACATGCAGCTAATTAATACTCTGCCTACACCTAAATCTCACCCTGAGCTTATCTTCATTAACTACAATGAAAGATTTTGCTTCGTATAGTTTTCTTGTGAATGACTGTCAGATATTCCTATCTTTGTATGGATGTTTAGTCCTTACCAAGATAGAAAAACATGCACCCAGCGCAAGACACACACATATACAAAATGTCCTCTGGATAGATTTTAATCTTCTCCTCATAATAATTTCAATTATTAGTCTGACTAGATGCCTGTCTTGTAAAGGATTTCCCTGCATCAGACATAAATATAAGTTTTGACATACTGGAGGACGGCCTGAGCTCCAGGAATAGCACACGGCTCACAGCTCAGCCTGTAGATGGCAGACGGCACTCAGTGCAGTGAGAGAAAGGTAGTCTGGGAAAGTGCACAGTACACAGCCCATCCCAAGCACAGGGCTGTTGTTAATCCCAAGGATTAGTCACAACTCAGCTGGTGGAATATTGTCCCAAAACTCTGGAATTAGGAGTGTCAGCTCGAGATTAAAAGCATACTTGCTTAACTTGGCCTGTTCAAGTTTTTGGGTCTCTTTTCTTGTTAAAATGTACTTTTCATGATAGTCCTCCTCATGAATTTATACTTAATTCATTGGTGATTTACACTGATTCTTTTGTGTGCTTTATTAGATATACTTTTTAAAACATGTATTTAAAGCTCTTTTAGATTTTCTAAACGAAGAATGAAATTATATTTAAACAAAGCTTATTATTATTAGTACTATTATTATTACATGGTCCTCAAGACAGATAAAAGAGTTTGAAGAATCAAAAAATTCAGAACAAGATACAAAATTAATGACCTTATTACTTTTGCAATGAGCTGATGTGTTTGTGTAATGCAAACTTGCTGCTCTGTGCATATTCAGAGAGGTCAGCCACACGGGACATGTGAGCACGAGATATATCTATTCAATAATTGGCTGTGATTGGCACCATGACGACAAGGTGGGATAATGCTTATCATGCACAGATGTCGGGAACAGTACATAAATAGAGCATAAGATAGGGCTCTAAACCTCATAATCTCCATATTCATTGCAGTGTTCTGTGGCCTTTAGTGAGGAACACAATCCGTTTATTTAAATGTCTGAGAACAAATTTTTTCATAAAAAGAGTAAACAGATATTTTGAACTCAAATCCAGACACTATATATGGGGCAATGGTAGCTCAATGGTTAAGACATTGGACTACTGATCAGAAAATTGTGAGCTCAAATCCCAGCACTGCCAAGCTGTCACTGTTGGGCCCTCATGCAAGGCCCTTAACCCTCAACTGCTCAGATGTAGAAATAAGATAAATATAAGTCGCTCTGGATAAGGACATCTGCCAAATGGTATAAAATGTAAATATCTAAGACTTTTTCTTAGTAGTTGCTTTTTCTTAAAGTTGTAAAATTTTATTTCACCACATGGTGGAGACACTGAACTGACTATATGGTTTGATGTTTGAAAAGCACACTTTTACTCTAAATGACAATTTTGCACCAGAGACTTTCTTCGTTAAGCCATAGTAAGCCATTAATTATGTCTTTGTTGTTCTACCTCGTCCCATGAGAACATTACAGAACAAATTACCTACTGCTCGTGCTCATATGATAATTTGAGGTTTGTCTGGTTAGACTCCTCTGAGATTTTGCCAGCAGATGCTTCCAACTAGACTTGCAAAGGTTGTTTTGTCTGCTGCTATTCACTGTATTGAGTTCCCAAGCCTGCGTATTCATATGAAACTCTTTGGAAGAGTCTCTCAACAATTTACTTGGTATGGGTCATATAATTTCCATATTGTCTACATAGTATGTTGGCATGAGAAATAAAACAACCTGACAGGATTATAATACTATTATAATGCCAGCTACAGGTATAAAATAATTCTATATTTTCATATGTCACAATATCATGCTGTATTTCATTTTCTAGAAATCTTTAATTGTATGCCTACTTGATACATGATCTAGTGGAGAGCCAGCACAAGTGTAACACTCTTCAAACACACACATGTAACTGTGATTTCATTAGATCCATACAGAAGTTCATCACTTCTCTATGTACATTTGAACAAGAAAAACATTCTTCCACTGTTGCTGGAGATAATTCTAAAAAAATAAATAAATAAATAAATAAAAACCCACAAAAAAACACAAAACAACAACAAAAAAACTGGAAGTAATTTTTTTGTGTGCTCTCCTCCATTTATTCATAATGAATGAATGTAATGAATGTACAATAGTTTAATTAGATTGTTCCTGTACATGTAAGTTTATGGTAGTGTTCCAACTGACCTATGTGCTTTGCCGGTATAACTGTAACACATGACTCCATTTGGTTTCAGTGAAAATGTACAGAACTTGCTGATATGAGTAAACCTGCACTTGATTAAAGAATCAAACGTGCATGATGTTATGCAGAAAATATGAAGTTTGTAATTTAAACCGTCGCTGAATAATTTAACTCAACCCCCAAAATTATACAGTTGTGCCGGCTTTCCCTTACATTATAAAATGACTAATTTACGTATAAATGACATACACCTATAAACTGCATGTATACCATATTTATATATAATAAACAATACTGTATAAGTCTTAGGCACCATTTTTTAGTACAAACTTTGTTAGAGATTTTTTATTTTATGACTTCTACATTATTGAGTCAGTACAAAAACATTTTAGATTCCCAAACATTAGTTTTCCAGCACAAAATTAATTGTTGCAGAAAAATGTTTTTATGTTATTGAAGAAAGCAGCATATTAAGTGGTAAGAGACAGTCAAAGTCTCCAGAAGAACTGCACTAATTCTACCTGAGACTACTTTTCTTTTTTTTTTTTAAAGCAAAGGGTCGTCACACCAAATATTGCCTTTGTTTCATTTATTAATGTTTACTGATCTTTATAGTATTTTTTTAAATGGAGAAACGTTTAATTTAATTATTTCTGAAGGCAACTTTGTTCTACATCATTTCTTTACATGTGCCTAAGACTTTTGCACAGTACTGTATATACATTTGGATAAAAGCTGAGATCAAATTAACTTAATTAGCCTTAAATGATTAACAGTTGTACAGTTATTAATGTAGAATAATCGAAAAGAATGAGGGTTTAAATGAATGTATGCACGTTTCTAAGGAGATCTTATGAGATCATGGTGTATGATGTAATGCCTCTGGGTGTGTGTTTCCGGTAGATGAACTGTTAAGGAGTTTTGATCCCTCTCTCAGGACTGAGCGCTAGTATTATTGGCTGCTATATCTGAGTGCATGGCTGAAAGTGCTCCCTAATGTCCCAGGCTTTAGTCTTTCTGCTGTATCATAGCTGCCCAACTAGAGCTCTTTAGCCACTGGAGACCAGATCAGTGGTCTATCCGTGCAGCTGGTATGTCAGCTGTCGAATATAACTGCCTTTCAAAAAAGAAAAAGAAATACATTGCTCAGCTAATTAAGTATGTACACTCCAATGTAGCTGATACAATAATGCCCCATTTGGTTTTCAGAAAATTAAATCAAATTAAAATTTATTATGATAATAATTAATATATTATTTATGATATTCATGATATGCTTTCTGGAAGAATGATTGCTTTAGGGTTTAAAAAAAAAAGATTTTTATCTCTAGGATAGAAAAAATTGGCAGATTAGTGCAAAGGACCAATCACAAAATTAAACAAAAAAGACTGTTTGTGAATAATTCTCAAAGCCAGACTGAAAACTGAAACAGTGTTATAATCTTGATAAGAAAAATATGTCGGATGTAACAACACTTCATTAATGTATCAGCTCAGGTAATTTACAATGCAGATGAGAAAGAGAAAGTCAAAGGTTTCTACTGCTGCTGCTTTGATCTAAGAGAAGGAAGTTCTGCAGACAGCAAAGGAGCTGAGACTTTCTCACAGCATCATTTGCAAGCATTGACTGAGTAAGTAATGTAGGGACAATCATTTCTCTTTGTGTGTATGTGTGCTGGCTGATGATGTTTCTGAGAGTTCATATTACTCTCGCCTTTGCAGTTCTTTGGTTTCACATCACCTCAAACTGCCTGAGAGGTCACTGTCTCTAACTCTCCTCTCATGTTACTGTTCATTAAAAACAATGTGTCATTGGTAGTTGGCTGTAACACAGCTGTGAGGATGCTGACCTTTTGTCTCTCACTCTCTCAGACACAGCAGAATAGCTATGTGTATATAGCACATTCTATAAAAGAAAATATGATTGTATGAATAAGTAATTATCAAAGAAAGACACTGAGTAAGCACAGTTTAAAACATACAAATATTCACACAATTCCTGTAATGGCACTGGAAAGATATTACTTGAAGGAGACAACAACCCTACTGGAAAACAAAAACAACAACAACAAAAAAACCAATAGCAACCCTCATAGAATTTGTAATGGTTTTATTGGTTATAAAGGGGATTGTATTGGTTTTACTGGAAACTGTAATGTCCCTTTGGGTCTCTACAGGTAATTTGCCACCTTCTATTGGTGGCATGTTATGTCTAGTGGATACCATTAAGGACCAATAATGGCAATAGTTTTAATGGTTAGTTGATGGTTTGTAATGGTATTTTTAGTGGAAACCATTAGAAATTGTCTGATTGTTTCTATTGTTTTATTTTCAGCAGGGATTGGAAACCTATATTAATACTAATAACACTAATAATACTAATAAAATAAGAGGTAAGACAGTCTTACTTTGCTTTGGCCTCTGCATCTTCTGATCCTTTGCTGGACACATCCTCCAAACCTCCAATAAGGTGCTTATAAGATCTAACACACAATGATAAGGTTCAAATGTTTTTCAGAAAGTACTTCAACAGCCAAAATGACACACATTCCAAGCGTAAGTTACAATATAAGACTATAGTTTGTAGAATGAAAAATAAAAAAGGATCACTTATACTATGGAAAAACCTTTTAACAGGATTTTACTGATTGCAACTAAAAAGTAAATTCTCTTGTAAGGGGCAAAGAAGATATTAATTACATTTGAAAGACTAACCTAATTAAAATCAGTGTTTCCTGTTGCTCTGAGAAGAAGAATATTCAATTATGTATGACCTCTGCTGCTATGAATATTAGCGATAATGATGAAAGCCCCTCTGCAATTTCAGAAGTGTGATCAGAGAGAAGGAGGGAAAGGGAAAGTGTGTGTGTGTGTGTGTGTGTGTGTGTGTGTGTGCGTACATGTGTGTGTGTGCGCGCGTGCGTGCATGCGTGTGTGTGTGTGTGTCTGTCTGTCTCCTGGTGATAAATATCACAGGGAGAGATGGCAGTAATGCTGGGGATGAGCTTCTGTTGATGTGTTTATACCAAAAACGGCAGCTCTGGCACTGCAGTTTAATCAATCCATGTAAATATTTAAATTCCACCTCCCTCTACCACTACCCCTACACTTCTTCATCCCCAAAGAGGGACATGCTTAACAGGAATTACTTCTGAAATGTACTAAAAGAAGACAGTGGCATTATATCATTCTGAACTTGATTCAAGGGTGACCTTAAATTGCATTTTTATGGCTTTTCAACGTAATTCAATGTAATTTAATGCCTGTTTTTTCATGGATGATTTACCATATAGCAAAATTTTCTACAAAGGAGAAAAAAAATTAAAAAGGTCATTATGACTTTATATCTCAGAATTGAGACTTTATTCTGACATGTTTCTTACAGTTGAGAGTTCATAATCGCACAAATTTGACTCTATTTCTTACAATTACAAATTTAGATATCCACTTGACGCAGTACCTGAAATGTACCAAACCATGTCTACATGGACCTTACGCTCAAACAGGTTTGGGCCTCTATTCATATTTTTACATTTTAATGCCACAGCATATGATGATATTCTATATAATTGTGTGCTTCCAACTTTGTGGCAACAGTTTGGGGAAGAACCAGATATGGGTGTGGTGATCAGGTGTCCTCAAACGTTTAGATATATACTGTAGCTTGTATTATTGTGTGATTATTGAGTGATGTGGTCAAAACAGATTTGCGTACCAAGCATTAAAAAAAATAAAATAAAAACTAACAATAATCATGATAAAGTTGTTACGGATGATGAATGCATCATTTAAATGCCAATTTACAACAATATAGTTAAGTATTTACATATACATAAAGTCTTTGTTCATAAAATGTAATTTCAGACAAATTAGGATTTTTTAAAGTACCCACATTGGTTGTGTGCATTCAGATAATATGAAGAAATGTAACAACCCATCAGTATATACCGCCTCAGTGTAAAAGAACTGCACACAACAGTGTGCTGATGGATGAAGGCCTATTAAGTTATAACAGCCCATAAAGAGCAGAATGAGCGCATTGCCCAGGAGACAACCTGTCTACACTGATCAATGACACACACAGCACTCAAACTATTCAGCATGAGCTAGCTTTATTCAGACAAACACACCTCTGAATAGAGAAACTCACATAGGCACTGAATAAATAAGGCATTCAAACAAACTCAGAGTTAACAGGAAAAATGCGAGATAGGAAACTCCACAACAGCTTTATATGCAACAGTCAGCTAACTCAGATATATTGACCAAATGAATTTTGTTCAGAATTATTATTATTATTATTATTGTTATTATGTACACATTGTTTGTTTACAATAATAATAATAATATACAGCCAGTTCCAGAATTATTGGCAGCCTTTAAGTGAATAGGCAAATTTTGATTGTAAAAAAAACAAACATTACACAACACAATTCAAATATTCCAGTAAACCACTGGAGATACTACCTGAGTCTACTACAACTAAAACTCATAAACAAATATTTATATACATTTTTTAATAGTACTTTCTGTTCTGACAAAATAACACCCCTAAAGAATCATGTAGTGTATAAAAAATTCATACAAATTCAAAATATAATTAAGAACAGTAAAGTTTTAAAAGTCTAGAGCTGGAAAATTATTCAATAATCTTGGAAACGCTGATCATTCTGAAATCACATTTTCTAAATCACAAATAAAAAAAAAGAAATCACTTTACGTATAAGAACGGCTTTATGCTTAAGCTCAAATTATTACTCACTGCATGAGTTACTCTATTTTATTATTTTAGAAACCATGTGAATAATTCCTAGCTGTGTTTAACAAAGCATAATGCATGAGGTAATGAGTAATACTCACTCTCGGTCAATAACAAGGCAGGTAACAGTCTCTGCAGCAATGACACTGGCTGTCCTGATGTCCTCTCTGTGCAAAAAAAAAAAAAAAAAGATGTGAGTGAAAAATTATGTAACACAGAAACTGATCTGTGTCAGCTAAATCAAATTAGACTCAGGACAGAATGTTTAACAGCTGGTCCAGTATAGCTAGATGATCAGTTAAACAAGAAAATTTAAAAGAGATTAAAAGTGTCACCTTACAGAAACAATTTCAACCATGTTCTATATACAGTATACAATTTTAATAATTTATCATAGAAAAAAACAAACACAATCTGCAGAATTGTCTTATCCATCATTACTTGTTAGTTGTATTATAGAACTTGTAGAACTGAAATTTCAAATATGAAATTTGCTCCAAACTCAACAATGCAGTTACAAAAAAAAAAAAAAATCAGCCATTACTCAGAGCCTCTCTGTACGCCATCATTAACCTCCTTTGGCTCGTCGAATTCTGAGGAGTCATCACCCCAATCGCACGAGTCAGAATCCAAGAATAAATCCACTGAATCCATAATGCTCAGCAAGCACACGCGTTAACGTTTTTTACAAGGCTTTTTAGTTCTTATAATAGAAATAAACTACGAACATTTACTCCCAATTTTGCCCCACCAAACCACACTCCTAGCTCAGCAAGATACATCCAACCACACAGAAAGCACACACACACACACAAACCGCCTGATGCCTTGACTGAAAAGAAAGAAGAGTAGATGTTAATGTGTATATGCACACATGCTTCAATCCTAATCAAAGTCTCTTGTACTTGCACTGAGGTGAGAATTCTCCACTGCACAACTCTAAATCCCCCACAACACAAATACACAACACACTTGGAGAAGGTCACAGCTGCTCCACACAACAGCAGAGAAGAGACAGCAGAAAAACACAGGAGAGATTGTGTCACTATTTTAAAGTGCCATTATAGAGTGTGTGTGAGTACCAGGTTTGATGAGTGTAATTATGGCCTGAGTGCTCTCTATAAGAGAGCTCTCTATAAGAGCTTTATAAGAGACATTAAGTGGACCGCAATGCCATATCTGTAGTGCACAATAGCCCATCTCAAACGATGACACGTGCTCTGTGAAAAATGGCCTTCTCTGCCAAGCTCATGTTCCTGTTTCAAATAGTCACACACATAGTCTACACTGGCATACACACACGCCCATTAATCCAGGCAACAAGAGCTCCTTCATTTACAGTTCATGAGGACAATCTGGATACCTGGAGTCCACACACTGTATACTGTGCCAGACCAGAACCCTCTCAGATCAGATTGCTTACTGGAAGTTCAGCTCAGACATAAACAAGGCGATCTTTTTTAGAAATTGATTGCAAAAGTCCACAGTACAGCCAAGTACACACTGTAGCCTTTCTGCAATAGTATGTACAGAGTGTGTACACTAGAATGGAAGCTGTTTGTATAGATTAGGGTTTCATAGTTTTTTTATCCCCTTTTCGAGATCAGTACACATTTGTTACGTTCACAGAGCTAGTGTTCTTTTCGGTATTGAAAACTATGACGAAAAATGACCGTCTGCGACCGTTTTTTCCCATGACTAAGACAAGATGATAAGACGACAACCGTTGTCATTAAACACTAACTGTGACTAAATCAACATGCGATATTGTTGACGAAAAAAAATTAGACGTATGCATAATACATAGTTTACATAGTTTTTTCTAAATCAAAAAAATATTCCGTTCATTGTCTGGCATGAGCGTCAGTTTCCCTTCCTGTGCTGTGCTCAGAATATCAGGACTAACCAAGCACAGCGTTCAAGCTAACGTTCGTTAAATAATGACAGCAACAGTTGGACTTGGAAGAAAGAGAAAATCTGACATTAGGGCTTATTTTCTCTATAAGGAGGCTGAGAAAAAAAAACAAATGCCTTGTTATATTAGAAGTGAGGCAATGTGGAAACACAATATCTGGAAAGAATACAACAAACCTCAAGTGGCATCTGAAGGCTAACCACTAAGAAATTGAGGTAGATTAACGTCTTGGTGGTAGTGTTAGGTTGTTTTTTTTAAGCCATATTAAGACAAAAAAATGGAGCATGGTGGCTTAGTGGTTAGCATGTTGGTCTCGCACCTCCAGGGTTGGTGGTTCGATTCCTGCCTCCACCCTGTGTGTGCGGAGCTTGCGTGGTCTCCTCCAGGTACTCTAGTTTCCTCCCCCAGTAGGGTGATTGTCATCCCTAAAAATTGTTCGTAGTGTGTGTGTGTGTGTGTGTGATTGTGCCCTGCAATGGGTTGGCACACCATTCAGTCTATGCCCCGAGTTCCCTGGGATAGACTTCAGTCTCCCCATAACCCTGTGTAGGATAAGCGCGACAGAAAATGAATGGATGGATGGATAAAAATATCTACAGTTTTCAGTAACTAAAACTAGACTAAAATACTTATGATTTTCTTTGACTAAGATAAGACTAAAATACCCAGGCTTTTAGTCAATTAAAACCTGACTAAAAAACAGTGTAAGGTTGACTAAATATGATAAAAACTATCAAGGACATTTGACACAGGACACAGAGTACAGTCAGACTAAATAAAAAAAATAGCTGACAAAATGAACATTGTATAGAGCACAAGGAGACTGCAGAGGAATTTATTTTTATGAGCACTGCTTTTCTGCATTCCAGTCATTAGGAAGACATTAATATCAAACACCTTAACAAAGCCTTTCCCCCCCGAGAACAGCTTGAATTCTTCCTGGAATGCTGTCATACATGTTCTGAATGGTTTTTGGATGTTGGACCATTTTTCAAGTTATAATCTTCCAGTTATTTAATGGACAGAGAAGGTCGAGATCTATTTTGTAGTCTGTGCTCCAGGACTCCATAAAGGTTGATTGATGTTTAAATCTAGTAATTAGAGAGACCAAGGACGACACTTGAATTCATCATAGTGTTAATCGAATCACCCTTGAGGAATTTTAGCAGCATGCATAGGAGCATCAGGGAAGAGTGTTTGCACCTTAGGCTACGTCCACATTAATCGAGATAAACCCGAAAACACATCTTTTTCTCTATGATTTGACCTTCCGTCCACAGCGAGACAGCGTTTTTGCACTGTTTTGGAAAAAAAACGTTCCCAAGTGGATAAATTTAAAAACAATAATTTTTTTATCCAACGATGATAAAAAAAGATTCCCTATGTGTTTTTATGACGTGAGTAAACATTTTACATCATTAAAATCAGCTCACTTTGTATTAATAATCAGTTTGTTGTAGCATACTTCGTGGCTTCATATCCTCGCCAAGGGCTCGTCACGTGCAGTCATAGGTCACCAGACTAATTTGTCTAATCTTCACGGTACTTTAGACTGTGATGGAAATGCAGACAAGGTAGGTCCGTAGGAACCAAATGGTCTCTTGAAAAAGTTCCTGGGACTTTTTTTCCGGATAATTTCAGTGGAAACGTGGCTTATGCTGTAGTGTTCATCTATCCCTGTCAGGGAGCTTCAAATCTGTGACTGTTCCTCCTTGCTTATGCTGTTTGTTGATGTTTAAAATAATCTGCCATGACTTCTGAGACTGTTCCCTAATACTACATTAAATAACTTTCCATTTTTTATTTTTTATTATTATTATTATGTTTTGCCTCAGGCTGTTTTGAAATCCCGCATAACAAAGTGCTAGTTGACAGACCTCTTTTTTTGAATGTGATGCATGCTGTTAATTGACAGCCATCCTACTATAACACCTGTGTTACAGTCCATGTTCTAATTGTGATTGTTACTTCAAAGTAAATGTCCTTTTTCATGTGGTGGATTTGTTATTTTGTTCAAACCCTGTACTAATCTTACATGTCTTATATACAGAAACAGTCACAGAAAATTATATGGCCTGCTCCACGTCTAGAAAATATAAATATCATAATATCACACCATCTAATTGTTATTCATGCAATTTCAGGATAATCCACAAATTATGTATTCTTAATTAATTTATAATTATTGTGTCCTTGGTCTCAAATACAGACTAACCTTTATCTCTAATTTCCTTTGAAACAGTTTCCGTTATCTCCACTTAAATCTTGTGCTACTATGGTATATAGAGAAAAGTGTTAATGTGTAGACACCACTAGGTGGCACACTACTACAGCTCTTATTGTATATACAGGATTTAGGTCAAAGCAGCAGTTTATGATGGAGCTCAGTGTGCTACAGCTGCATGAGGTCAGCACTGATGCACTTGATGACTTATCTGATGGTTAAAATGAGGACAATCCTACCCTTGCAAGGCTTTTTCTCCGAACCAATCACCCTTCCCCAGAGAGCGCAGGTACATTGTATCCTGACTGGCAGAGTCCTCTCGGGTCACGGTTACCTAAAACACAGGGCCAGGTCACCAAATAATGCTGATAAAATAGCAAAATAGATAAGAGCTCTGAGGCATTTTAACATTTAAACATCATACCACTGTTGTGTGAAAAATTTACTTACCTTTCCTTTACTAATGATGAAAAAGGTGTCTCCCCTGGCTCCCTGCCTGATTATATAATCTCCATCCTCATAATGCGTCTGAAAACAGCATAGGATAGGATGAGAGTAAAGGACAAGAAAAAGAGGGGAGTTAGAGAATAAAAAAAACCCACAAAGCTACTAAAACTTTAAGTCTGTTGCTGCAAAAGGGACCTTTTGAGAACTATTAATGGCTATGTTTATATTACTACTGCAAGAGTGAATACCATTTGCATGTATAACACAACATAACTAATTTAAGCCTCTGTGTGAATATGTGAAGCATGATCAGTGTTGTTAGTTCTGGTTATTCAGTTTTGAATGGCCAATGCATCATTTGTACAGCCACCTATAGAATAAGTGTAGACAAAAAAAGCCACTGAAACACTACTCCTAATTCCCCCTACACCATATCACCGAGACTCTAAGCCCTGACATGCTGCCATAGGGAGGAAGCAGTTTTTTTGGACACATGCCATCCTGCTATTCTGTGTGCCGTTACTGTCCTCTAGACAGATGTAATGAGAGATGTAAAGGCGCACAGACAGCATAGACGAAACAGTACTCCCAATCTGACTGAAGCCAAAAATCTCCCTTTGTGACCTAGAACATGACCTTTAAGGCATCACAAAATTAAATTAAAATAAATTCATAAACCTGACAAAAGCACATTTAGCAAAACTAGTACAATATATGGTGATATATGTGTGTTGTGTTCTGCAAATTATACTGCAAAGTTTGCTTTTAATTAATATTTCTATTTCAACATCAAAAAAAAGTCTTTTGTTAATTGGGATAAATGAAAATTCAAAAAAGTCTAGATGCAGAATTTTGTGTTATCCACTTGGGCACCAAATTCTCATACCAATGCATTTTGAAGTATATATCTGTACTATCTGTACTCCCTCAGGTAAAAATAGTCTAAACTCGATTTTATCTTATAACTAAGTGTAGCTACAAACTACATGTCTGAATGACAATATGACAGTAATTCTTAGGGGGAAAATACTGATATTCTCCACAGGGCAGGGGTGAGGGTATCACAATCCACGATTCAAAGAAGACTTCAAGAGCAGAAATATAGAGGCCATACCACAAGATGCAAGCTACACCTCAGCAGTAAGAATCGGAAAGCCAGATTGGAATTCGCAAAGAAATACAGAGACGAGTCTCAGAAGTTCTGGAACCAAGATTAACCTCTACCAAAATGATCAAAATCCAAAGTGTAGATAAAGAAAGAATCTGTTCATGATCCAAAACATACAAGCTCATCTGTGAAACATGGTGGAGGTAGTTGGGCTTGCATGGCTGCTCCTGGAATAGGCTCACTAATCTTTATTTGATGATGTAACTCGTGATGGTAGCAGCAGAATGAATTCAGAAGTTTACAGAAACATTCTGTCTGCCAATTTACAAAGAAATGCTTCCAAATTAATCTGGAGGAACTTTATAATGCAGCAAGACAATAATCAAAAACACACTGCCAACTCAACAAGGACTTTATCAGGGGGAAAAAGTGGAAAGTTTTACACTTTCCAAGTCAATCACCAGACCTTAACGTAGTTGAGCATGCATTTCACCTCCTGAAGAGGAAAGTGATGGGAGAAACCACCCAAAACAAACGTCTGAGTTACGCATGTAACCCTGTTCCCTGAGAAGGGAACGAGATGTTGCGCTTAGCATAACACTATGGGAATGCCTCTCGCACGTGACTGACATCTGAAACTTGTGTAAAATCATGCCTATTTATAGGCCTGCCATGATCAGGTGATGTGGCAATTAAGCGCGTCGCGTGATATAAATATGGCACCTGTGAACCGCGCCATCAGCTTCTATTATCTGAAGCGAAGATGCAACTCACAGGCCTGCCCTGGTATGACAAAGCTATGAAAGTTCCCTTTCAAAGGGAACTTCGACGTTGCGTTTAGCATAACACTATGTGAATGAGAATACCCACTCCTTCATACCGAGGATACGGCCTGTTCAAAAAGACCCAAGCCCGAGGGTCACTGCAAGACACTCGAGCCCGGAATGGAATGAATATCCAGGCTGTAATAACGAATGAATGTGTGTGGCGCAGACCACCCTGCAGCAGCATACACATCCTGTAAGGATACCCCTTTGGACAAAGCCTTCGCAGAGGTGACCGCCCAATGGAATGAGCCCTTATGCCCAGAGGCGTAGTGAGATCGCGTGCCTCATAAGCAACATAGATTGCTTCTACTATCCAATTAGAGATGCGGTGCTTTGACATAGCATCACCTCTACTGTCGCCGCCAAAGCAGACCAGCAGATGCTTCAACTTACGCCACTGGCCGGAGCGGTGGATGTAAGTACAGAGAGCCCTTACTGGACACAGCAAGTGCATTCTCTCTTGTTCTGGTGTGGGGAATGGAGAAGGGCAGAAAGCCTGCAACACCACAGGGTGGACAGCCGATGTAGGCACCTTAGGAATATAACCCAGCATAGGATACAGGAAGGCCTTGGCTAATCCAGGGGCAAAGTCAAGGCAGGAAGGGGCAACAGAGCTTGTAGATCTTCTACTGGCTTGACAGATGTCAGGGCCTACAGAAGAGCTACCTTTAGAGTCAGAAGCTTCTCAGAGGCTGACTCTAAGGGCTCAAATGGGGTCCCTGACAGACCTTCCAGGACCACAGATAGGTCCCAGGAAGGTATGCGCAGCGTGCATATGGGCCTCAGCCACCTGACAGCATGCATGAACCTCGAAGTTAGAGGATGTTGCCCCACAGAGGCTCCATCAACAGGGGCATGGCTGGCCGAAATGGCGGCCACGTAAACCCTGATTGTAGAAGGAGCCCACCCCACAGAGAAACGTTGTTGTAAGAACTCCAGGACTGTAGCTATTGTGCAGTTCACTGGGTCTAGCTGACGTTCCTTTCACCACAAGACAAAAAGCTGCCACTTGAGTTCATACAATTTCCTTGTGGATGATGCTCTAGCATTTAACATGGTCTCTACACTCTCAGTTGTGAGACCAGAATCTATGAGCTGGTGCCCTTCAGGGGCCAGACCCACAGTTTCCATAGTTCTGGCCGAGAGTGATAAATCAGCCCTCCAGCTTGAGACAGCAGATCCACTCTAAGGGTTCAAATGGGGCACCTGACAGACCTTTCAGGACCACAGAAAGGTCCCAGGAAAGTATGCGCGGCCTGCAGATGGGCCTCAGCCACCTGACAACACGCATAAACCTCGAAGTTAGAGGATGTTGCCCCACAGAGGCTCCATCAACAGGGGCGTGGCTGGCTGAAATGGTGGCCATGTAAACCCTGATTGTAGAAGGAGCCCACCCTGCTGAGAAATGTTCTTGTAAGAACTCCAGGACTGTAACTATTGCGCAGTTCACTGGGTCTACAGTGGATCCCTGGGATGGGAATCTCCCAAGGAGTGCCATCTAGCAGGGATATTATCTCTGAGAACCATATTCCAGCTGGCCAATAAGGTGCTACTAGCAGCAGACATAGACTGTCTTGGGGAACTCTCGCTAGAACTTGTGGAAGCAGAGAGATGGGGGAACAGCGTACAGATGTGACCTCGGCCACATGTGCACCATGGCGTCCAGCTCTAATTGTGCAGGAGGAGTGAGGGGCGAACCACAGCAGGCCGTGTGTTGTCTCCTCGGCGGCGAACACATGCAGTTCCCCTTGGCCAAACCTCGCCATATGGACTCCACCACTTGTGGATGGAGCCACCAATTCATGGGCCTCAGACCCTGCCTCAACAGGATGTCTGACTCCATATACCCAGATTGTACATTGCACTCACTGACAAACTTTCCTTCTGCCCAGAGAAGAATTAGTTTCGCCTACCTGAACAGGGGGCACAGACATAATCCTCCCTGGTGGTCAAAATATGAGACCACCGGTGTGTTGTCTGTAAACACATGGTGACCTCTATTGAGGAAGAAGGAATTTCAGTGCTAGAAATATGGCCCACATTTCTAGGCAATTTATATGCCGCTCCAGATGAGGGCCGCACCAGAGACCGTGAGCTGGACAGCTGTCTAAGACCGTGCTCCAGCCCGTGAGGGAGGTGTCTGTCATTACCGTCTTGCGTTAAGGAGACACCCCTAGAGTCTGACCCAAGGCTAGAAACCGGGGACACTCAAATTCCCAGAGCACGTAGGCATCGCCGCGTGACAATGATTATTCTCAGAGGTTTCGTCCTTGGACACCTCTCACAAGGGGTTCCTTGGACGAAACCCCCAGCTTCTCAGCCACCACTGAACGGTCTCCTGTGCAATAGGCCCATAAGCGCCAATAGTCTCCCAAGATCCAGCTTTATCTTGCTCACTGCTGATAGGATTGACCCTACGCATGTTGGGGACAGAAACGCCGTAATCGTAGTAGAATGTTTATAAACCCTAGACAAGTTGTCCACTGGACTGGGGAAAGCATACTTTTCTGAGGTTCAACCTGAGCCACAAGCTCTTCATGTGGGCGAGAACAACATCTTGATGTTGAACTGCCAGTTCCCTGAATTGTGCTAGAATTAACCAGTCGTCCAGGTAGTTTAGTACACGGATGCCCTGGAGTCACAATGGAGCCAGAGTGACATCTATGCACTTTGTGAAGGTGCGAGGGGATAAAGCTTGTAATATTTCTACGTGGAAATATGCACCTTTTAGATCTATCATCACAAACCTGTCCTCAAACTGAATCTGTGGAACAATATGTTTGGGTGTCAGCATCTTGAACCTGTATGTCCGAAGAGTACAGTTCAGATGACCCAGATCTAAAATTGGCCGCATATTCCTATTTTTTGTGGACCAGGAAATAACAGCTGTAAAAACCTCCCTCCCTCAGGGAATGGGGTACATGGCCCCTTTGTCCAAGAGGGAGCTTACTTCCTGCGCTAACATCGGGCTCTGGTCTGTGCTGACAACTGTGGTGAGCACACCTTTGAACCTGGGGGGGGGGGGGGGGGGGGGGCTATAAACTGGACCCGATAACCCTTTTCTACGGTAGACATAACCCACGGAGACACATTTGGCAGCAGTTTCCACGCTGCCAGATGGTCTTTTAGTGACGATAACTATTCCACATTCTATTGGAGGGAATGCATCAGATTTTTGTTGCCCTGTGACAGCTTGCTGACCAGAGAATGCTAAAAACTTGGGACTGCCTTGGCCAGGGGAGGCCCTACAGTAGCACTGGGGGCTAACTGCCCTAACAACCTCATGTCCCCTGATTCGTCCCTCCACGGCCCCTCAGGACCGCTCTTCTTTGCCTGCTTGGCCTTTATGACCATTCTTAGATCAGGCCTAGTAGCAGGCCGCGACTATGGCTGCCTGGTTCCCCTGGCTGTCTGGGGGGTTGGCGGGCTGCCATACTCGCCTTCTGGGTCTCCCTCGCGCTAGTGCTGGCCCGGGCTCCACTCGTGGATGCTTGGGTGAGCTTGAAACAACAGGGAAGGAACTGGCTGAATGCCACCATATGTCGAGCTCACTCAGCAGGTCTGCTTGGTAGGCCTGCAACACTGTCATTGTCTGCAGTGACCCACAAGCAAGACTACTAACGCATAGGCCTTGCCCACCAATACCACGGTGGCCTTACATGGTGGCTTGGATGGCAAAAAATGGTAGCTCGCAAGCGCCTCCTCCACCTTCAGCATAGCTAAATAGCCATGCCGTTCATTCCCCACAATGGCCGAATAATCCAACATCGTGGGGTTATAAATACGGCTTATACATGGTTTTCCCCCAGAAGCCTGATATTTTGTCATGCACTTCTGGAAGAAAGGGGAGTTTCTGCAGTGTGAGGGATTTACTTTCACTGGGGGAAAAAAGGCTCATCCAGCCTTAGTAATCACTTCAAGCAGCTCTTTATATGCTGCTCTCAGTTTTTTGCACATCCTTCTGGCTCCTTGGAGTCAGAGAGGAATTATTACTATTATTTTTGTGCGTGTTTTTTCTCCCCCCTTTTTGGCTTTCCACAGCGGAAGGAGGAGTCGCGACGCAAGCTCCAAAATCCAGCGGAGAGCCCAACCCAGAAGACAGAGCAAGAGATAGAGCAGCGCTCGTCTCCGGCTCCTCTTCCGGATCCATAAGAGATCCCCTGAACCTGATACAGCTAGCTGCCTCGGGAGTGGCCGGCCTAAATCGGTGAGGCTCTGAAACCCAACTCGCTTCGGCTTCCGAGAAGAGCGCGAGTCGCGAGCCGAGCTGCTTAATGTAGGCATTACCATGCGCAGCCTCTCGAGGCTGCCATCGCATGCTACAGCCCTAGACACTTCACCCAGAAAGTGTGCACTATTCCCCGTGATTAAACGGGAGCAAGCCGTAACACACTTCCTGAATTTTCTCACTCATATTTTTCTCTCTCACTCATTCCTTTTTTTCTTCTCTTTTTTTTAAAGGGATAGAAAAGTTCTGAGATTTTGAGAAAAGATAGAGAGGAAATTAAGAGTCTTTTTCTTCTTTTCTGTTTCTTTACACAAACAACTGACATGCAGTCTTTCGCTGAAGATAATAAAGGCTTATGGCGCGGTTCACAGGTGCTATATTTATATCACGTGACATGCTTAATTGCCACCTGATCATGGCAGGCCTATAAATAGGCATGATTTTACACAAGCTTCAGATGCCGGTCACGCGCAAGAGGCGTTCCCATAGCGTTATGCTAAATGCAATGTCGAAGTTCCCTTTGAGAGGGAACAACAACTGAAAGAAGTTATTTGAATTTCCCCTATGGGGGATCAATAAAGGTATATCTTATCATATCTTATGTAAGCTACAGTACAAGCCTGGAAAGCACAACAAATGAAGAAACCAACAATTTCCTGATGTCAATGAGTCACAGGCTTAATGCAGTTATTGTAAGCAAGGGATATGCAATGAAATATTAAGTGTTATTTAATTTAATTTACTTCAAGTCTTTTGCTGTACTTTTGCTCTTGTGGTCTGATATAAAATGTTCTATGTTTTGTGTTGTTTAACACATGTAAATACCAGGAAAAAAAAGCTGAAATCCAAACTCTTGTCTGATATCCATCTTGGGATCTCAAACCCAAATGTGTTCAGTCTACAGCAAAAACAATTAATTGGCCTTGCCGTTCCAACAGGTTCAGAGGGGACTGTATATCTGTAATCCTATATACGATATTTTCCATGCATGTGACTAATATAAAATCTTTTCAAATATAAAATATTAACACCACAATGATAAAATGTAACAGCTTAAAAAACAACAACAACATGGTTGTAGTTTTACACTGGTTTTGCAAAATTCACTTAAACAATATAATAGTCACAATTTATAACTATAGGCATCTGGAAAAGAGTTTTAAAACAAACATACCGGTACTTGGAATTCTAAGAGGTAAATAGCTTGCTTTTGGTTCTTATTGTATGTGTTCTGACTGGTTGTGGAAGTGAAAATGTAACCTTCATGTAGGTCTGCTGTTACACAGATATGCTCTAAATCCAAAGCTTTATATTTGCTTATTGCCAACAATCGGGAGTGTATAATTAGGGTGGTTCCATGTTGGTCAACTAATGAACAATTCCAATCAGATTACACTATGTCATGACATACATAATAGGCAGAAAATGAAAAACAGGTGGAGATAGAGCAGAGAGATCAGTGTAAATGCTGAGGGGAAATTACTGCTATTCATTTCCTTTCATTCTTAAGTGGATTTCAATGAGCTGAGGTTGGTTTAACAGCCCCATTTTCACATGATTGCTGCTGGAGTCTGCCCTTTCTAATTCAGGGAAATTCAGCTCAATTGACTAAGATACATAGAATTTTTAAGTTTGTCTAATCTATATCAACAGTCAAGTTATGCACTGAATGACAGAAACAGATTGTGCCATGGGGAAATAAGGAGGAATGATTGTAAGAGGGGCATTTTCCCACTATTGCCAGAGCCTAGTTGCTCAAGGCAAAAATAACTTGTGCCTAAAGTTAAACTTTTTATTCAAGGTCAATTATTAACTGTATAGAATTTCATTCTTCACTACAGATTGAGTCATGTAATTAGTGGGAGAAGGAAAAAAAACTACAGGACATTTAGTACTGTTAGTTACTTGTGGAATGATTGAATCATTGCATCACATTCAGAAGGGGAGAATTTTTAATTGATATTTTGAGAATTTTCACATATACTATTTGACCCTTTTTGAAGGAACAGCTGTTAAACTGTGACTCTATGTTCATACCAGCACAAGTGGAATTTGCTGGTGAATGCCGGAATTTTGGTTGACTGCAAGCCAATATTTTTTTCAAATTTGCATGCTGTTGCTATTTTGGTGGTCATAAACTATCACAGTGCACTAATTTTGGGCCTGTGTTGGTACTGTCACATTACAGAGGCAAATATGGAGGTCAGTGCAGATATTTATTGTGTAAAGTGCAAAACAAACCACTAAAATTGTGAAAACCAGAACCATAAACATAAACACAAGATACAAGGCAGACTATAAGCAAGGCTGTGACACATACAACGACACATATGCTTGACAATGACAAACGCTTGACACAAACACACAGAAGCTAGACTAAAATAAGGGAGTATTCACCACAAAACAGGTGAATGCTTGGTGAGACATGTGACAGAGTCATGTGATGTGCTAGGGCTGATGGGTGATGTAGTCCACCTCAGATTTCGGCATAACCATGACACCATGAAAAATGGATGTATGTCCCCAGTGCCTGTGCATTTAAGAGCACAAACTCCATAGAAATCCATTTAAATTCATTAAACAACAGGAGTATTAATGTTGTTGAGACACTATTGTTGAGATAGCATTATCAACTACAGTGGTGCTTGAAAGTTTGTGAACTTTCTACCTATCTTCATAAATATGACCTAAAACAGCATTAGATTTTCACACAAGTCCTAAAAGTAGATAAAGAGAACCCAATTAAACAAATGAGAAAACAAATATATACTTATTATATTTGTAATTTGTATTATATTGGTCATTTATTTATTGAGGAAAATTATATTACATATCTGTGAGTGGCAAAAGTATGTGAACTTTTGCTTCAGTATCTGGTGTGACCCTCTTGTGCAGCAATAACTGCAACTAAACCTTTCCGGTAACTGTTGATCAGTTCTGCACATCAACTTGGAGGAATTTTATCCCATTCCTCAGTACAGAACTCTGGGATGTTGGTGGGTTTCCTCATATGAACTGCTTGCTTCTTCCTTCCACAACATTTTCTATTGGATTAAGGTCAGGACATTGACTTGGCCATTCCAAAACTTTAACTTTATTTCTCTTTAACCATTCTTGGTAGAACGACTTCGGTGCTTAGGGTCATTGTCTTGTTGAATGACCCACTTTCTCTTGAGATTCAGTTCATGGACAGATGTCTTTAGAATTTTTTGGTATAATTCAGAATTCATTGTTCCATCAAAGATGGCAAGTTGTCCTGACCCAGATTCAGCAAAACAGGCTCAAACCATTACACTACCACCACCATATTTCACAGATGGGATAAGGTTCTTATGCTGGAATGCAGTATTTTCTTTTCTCCAAACATAACCCTTCTCATTTAAATCAAAACTTTGGTCTCATCCATCCACAAAACATTTTTCCAATAGCCTTCTGACTTGACCACATGATCTTTACCAAACTGTAGACAGGCAGCAATGTTCTTTTTGGAGAACAATTACTTTCTCCTTGCAACCCTGACATGCACACCATTGTTGTTCAGTGTTCTCCTGATGGTGGACTCATGAACATTAATATTAGCCAATGTGAGAGAGACCTTTAGCTGCTTAGAAGTTGGTTTTGTGACCTCATGGACTATTACACATCTTGATCTTGGAGTTATCTTTGCTGGTCCTCACTCCTGGGAAGGGTAACAATGGTCTTGAATTTCCACCATTTGTACACAATCTGTTTGACTGTGGTTTGGTGAAGTCCAAACATTTTAGAGATGGTTTTGTAACCTTTTCCAGCCCCATGAGCATCAACAACTTTTTCTGAGGTCATGAGGCCATGATGCACTTCCACAAACGTGTTGTGAAGATAAGACTTTGATAGATCCCTGTTCTTTAAATAACACAGGTCGCTCACTCACACCTGATTGCCATCCCATTGATTGAAATCACATGACTCTAATTAAACCTTCAAATTAACTGCTACCCCTAAAGGTTCACATACTTTTGCCAACTCACAGATATGAAATGTTGTATTATTTTAAATGAACAATTAGCATAGTCAAGAATGGCTGAAATGTAATTCATAAACTTCTGCTCTGAAGGATTAGCTAAATAAATGTTTACCTCCTCAAGGACATCGGCCAACTTGCTTAGTATTTCTTCTGGATGACTATGGAATGTTGGAACGCTGCAAAAGAAATGGTTTACAAAATTAATTTCAAGTCAACATCACAGTTATTGTATTATTATTAGCTGTGGATAAACAGAATCTTAATCTTGAGATGATGTCATTTTTTTGACAGCTCCCAATAGTTTTATATTTATTACATTCATCAAATTTGGACAGTAAAGGACATAAGTATACAAGTTACAGAACATGGGGGTTAGAATGGATGAAAATGAAGATAAGAGCTTTATTAAAGAGAGGCAGGCAGACAAATCCAAATCTTGAAACAAAAGCATGGTCAAAAACAGGCAATAGGTCAGGCGATCGGCAAACGGGCATAAACAAGGCTAAATAGAATCGAGAAACATGGACAAGAACAGGATCAAAACTATGACACAAAACACGATAAGCAACGGCTTGGTACATGGAAAACTCACGTAATACTTCGCATTGAACAAAGAGACAGGAGGGGTTTAAATATTAAACATAATCAAGGTGAACACAAAATAGCTGAGACTAATGATGACACATACGGGAAACATTCAATGACAATACAGGGACAAAGACAGGACAGAAAAAAGTCAGTGTCACTGACAAACCCAGAAGCGCGTTCACACGTTGAGCTCGCACTTCGGGTTTCAGAGCGCGCCGCATGTTCCAGCGCTAGCGCGAGGGGAAATCGTGACACAGGTTATCTGCTATAATGTAAATGATTACTGAAACTAACCTGTTTCACAGAATTTCCACAACATTTTAATTGCAACTATATACAAAAAAATATTGTAGGTTGTTCTGTAATAAATAATGGTGCTGTTGATTATTTAAGCATGTCCTGTATGTTTTTTCTTTCTTGCATAAAGAGTAAACATTATTTTAAAACAAAAAAAGGGCATACTGCAATTTTCAGTATATATGGTATGTGTAATTATATGCCAGTATATGTATGTGGAAAAAAAAATTGGACAAATTAGGAAAATTAGAGAGAGAGAGAGAGAGAGAGAGAGAGAGAGAGAGAGAGAGAGAGAGAGAGACACTGGTGAGGGAATGACTGTTTTTTTGCTGCTATAACATAATTGATAACAAGAATTAATGTCTCACAGGCATTCTACAACATTAAATCTAACTATTTACGGGTAAAACTTACATAGTCTTGTTCATTAATAAATTAAACATCACTGAAATTACTGTGGTATAAATAGAGAAACATACTTTGGACTGTGCTGTTATACAAAAACAATATACGTTTGGGAAGGTGAATCCAACCGTGTCACCCTCACCTGTATTATTTTTGTATAACAGCACTCTGTCATGTGTTATTCTTTACATAATGGATATTTTGTTTGGAGTTTGTACTCCAGAATCCTAAGTGCCTCAACAAACTATGTGAGATCTCAATTATTTTGTTGACAGTGGGTGATGGTGTCTTGAGAAAGTCAAGACACCAGTGATAAAAAGTATCAGCATATATCTCATGTAAAATTTTATATGATCAAAAAAGTTTGAAAAGCACATGCCTTGCCATTACGGTACCTTGCTAACAATACTATATGAAGTAAGCTACTCCAAATCTTAGCTTTTTAGTTTGTCAATTGTAACTATTGCTTCTGGCTACACACATATATTATTCATTGTAGATACTTGGCTTATTTTAACTTGGACAGTCTTGTTTATTATCCTGTGCTTTCCTGCCAGATTTCAGTCTGATAAAGCTTGTATTTTAGTTCTCTTTGCCTTTCATGGCTCTCCTCAGTGCCACAGTTGTTCTTCTTTGTGTTCTAGCTTAAATATGCATGTGTAGATATCGCTGTGCAATAGCACAGTGAATAATTTTCATCTTATGATTTTCATCTGTTGGTCAAATAATTAATGCTGAGCTATTAAAAAAAAAAATAGCACAATGTTACTATCTGTACCATTAATCTACCATTAACTGCTCTGGCTAATGAGCCAGCTGGTGACAGGGAAAAAAACATTCACACATACAGACCGCCCACAGATAGCTTCTCCAAAGCAAGAGTCCTTTGGCACCTATAAGAAGCACTATTAGAAGAGAGTTTTCCTGGTATACAAACCAGGTTACCGCACTATAAAGACATAATTTACAGCAGAATTCTTTATGGTTGCAATTTTATTTTTGTCAGCGTGTCCCTTTGGGGTCAAATGACTAGCTAGACTCTTCCTTTACAGACATCACTGCTTATTTCCTCTTATCTTTTGCACAGCTTTGAGATGGATTTGGAGTTCTTAAAAAAAAAATGTATTCAGAAAATAAAAAAGACTGTGTCCTGAAGCTCTATAAACGTCCTAACAAACACAATGCTGCATCACTGACTTAATTAGTAACAACTAAAAAAAGCTGTAACTGCAGAACTGTGATTTAGAGGCAGATTATGATAACTGTGGCATGATTAAAAGTTTGTGATGATTAAACTGAAAGAAAATGTATATTTACAAACCTACAGACATTGAAGATATATACCAGAGGTCGATAGAGAGCGAGAAAGAGAGAAGAGGAAGGACAGATTAGGAGCCATTAACAGAAAGAAATAGAAAAAAGCTTTGTGCACAAAGGTTTTGTGCCAGTGGAGCAGTGAAGCTTCCAAAGAACTGTTCTATTACACAACCATATTTCAGTGAAGATTTCTTTCATGTAACATTTCACTTCTAAACTAATCCATGCAGAATTCTGTCTTTAATATGTAAAATATTTCCCATGCTTTCTTTTCAGTGTGCTATTATGCAAATAGAGCCTTCAGATGAAAGATAAAAAGAAAGGAGACGAGAAAGACGGAAGGAGGGGCTTTTGGCTGGATGCAGAGAAGACTCCCTCATAGACATACACAAGACTAACATGACAGCTGCAGTGCCAATGTACATTCTAACACACATACAGTGCCCTCCAGGAATATTGGCACCCTTGGTAAATTTGAGCAAAGAAGGCTGTGAAAAATTGTCTTTATTGTTCAAACTTTTGATATTTTGTTAAAAAAACTTCATAAAAAGTACTCTGCTCTCATGGATATCAAATAGGGATGCACCGAATGTTCAGCACCAGAAATTATTCGGCCGAAAATAGCAAAAAAAGCTTTTTCGTTGTTTGGCCGAATAAGTGAAAATGCCGAATAAATTTGACCGAACAATGACGTGTTAGATGATGCGCTCAAACAGCCTAGCAACCAGAGTGAGACGCGCGAATGTCACGACCTCCACTTCCGGCCGCGCGCTCTGAGAGATGAGAGGGCGCACGTGTGCATGAGTGCTCAGTGAGCGCATGCTCTTCGGTTGTTGACAACCGTGACATTGTTTACTGTGGACACGTGCACGTTTGTTTTGTTTCTGTTCCGGAGTATTCTGTCACATCGCGAGACGTAAGGGAGTAGAATACGGAAGCAGGTAAAGATGTATTTATTTAAGGGCAGGCAGACAAGTCCTATATCTACTATAATACTCCGTGAGGTGTACAGGGACGCGAGCGGTATATATCCCAAATATAATCAGCCGTATAGAACCGAATAGAACCATTTTTGCACACTTGTCAATGCACTTTTTAATGCACTTTTTGTTGTAGGCTACAGAGTGTTCCATTCTTTCAGCAGTCAGTTATAAGCCTAACATAGGCTATTCAAGGGGGCTCAAAGATGACCACATCAAAATATTTTTATTTTACTCATTTATTTAGTTAAAGTTATATTGTGCCTTGTTGGTAGCCTATGCCTGCTGGAATGAAAAAAAAATGTTCCGTGTCAAATAAATATTTTGAAATGGTAGTTTTTTCCTTGAAAAGCAAGACAAAATAGTAAAAAGCACATTTTGACTATTTAATTTATGCAATGGTGAAAAAAATGGCAAAATAAATGGAAAAAATGTGAAAAAAAAAAAAAAAAAGGGTTTCATTATATTCGGTTTTGGCTTTGGCCAAGAATTTCAATTTTGGTGCATCCCTAATATCAAACGATTGCAAATGCAACACAGGTTTATAAAAAAATATATATTTGTTAAATATAGGTGTGCAACAATTATTGGCACCTCTATGAATTCATATGAGAAAAATATATTTGAACTATATTCCCATTGATATTTTACTTATTTTTTTCAAATACATTTTTTGAGTACACCTGGGTGACTAGGAACAGGAAATTGTTCAACCATGACTTCCTGTTTCACAAGGGTATAAATATGAAGTACCACATAGGCCAAGTTCCATTAATCATTCATAACAATAGTTTAGACCAAGGAATATAGCTGTGATGTGTGGCAAAAGGTTGTTGAGCTTCACAAAATGGGAAATGGCTACAATAATATAGCACAAGCATCGAAAATGCCCATTCCCACTATCAGGGAAATAATTAAGAAGTTCCAGTAAACTGGAAATGTTATGAATCAACCTGGAATTGGACGCATGTCTATATTGTCTTGACGCACTGTGAAGAGGATGATTTGAGAATCACAGCTGGAGAATCGCAGAAGGTAGTTGCTTCTTGGGGTCAGAAAGTCCCCAAAACTACAATCTGAAGTCACCTACATCACCACTAGTTGTTTGGAAGGTTTTCAAAACGCCTCTACTTTCATCTAAAAACAAACTCAAGCATCTTCAGTTTGCCAGACACTACTGGAACTTCAAATGGGATTGGGTTCTATGGTTAGATGAAACCAAAATAGAGCTTTTTGGCAATAATCATGGACTTTATCAAATATCAACAGATATTGAGATATAAGAACGGACAGAGCATGATGTTCTTTCTGAGGAGGCTCAGGTCCTTTAACGTGTGCACTAGGCTACTGCGGATGTCTTATAAGTCAATGTTGGCCAGTGTTATCTTCTTTGCTGTGGTGTGCTCCCAGTTCACTGACCACAAAATCGAGGTCCTGACATGGCCATCCCAGTCCCCTGACTTGAAACCCATAGAAACCCGGTGAAGTGAAGAGGAGAGTCCACCAGTGTGGCCCTTGAAATTGGAAGGATCTGTACAGATTCTGTATGGAGGAAAGGTCTCAGATCCCTTGCCATGTATTCTCCAACCTCATCGGATGCCCTACCTCTGGCTGGAGCTCTCATCGACTCCAATTCCAGACTGCTGGGACTACGGTTGCTTCTAAGGCCAAACAGACTTCATATAAAACCATAATTAACTTTTTTACACTATCTGTTGTTACCCAGATGAAGATGGGTTCCCTTCTGAGTCTGGTTCCTCTCAAGGTTTCTTCCTCTTAACATCTTAGGGAGTTTCATTGCCACCGTCGCTTGCTCAATTGGGATAAATTCGCACATTTAAAATCAGTATACCGTGTTTATATGTTTCTGTAAAGCTGCTTTGAGACAATGTCTATTGTAAAAAGCGCTATACAAATAAAATTTAATTGAATTGAAAATTGAATCAGTCATTATAGGAGAAGACTCAGAGCTGTTATCTTGGCAAAGGGAGGTAGCACAAATTATTGACAAAAATGGCGCCAATAATTGTTGCACACCTATATTTAAAAAAGATTTTTTTTGACAACCTGTGTTTTGTTTTCAATTGTTTGATATCCATGAGAGCAGAGTATTTTTGTGAATTTTTTAAATAAAAGATCAAAAGGATAAACAATGAAAACAATTTTTCACAGCCTTCTTTGCTCATATTTACCACGGGTGCCAATATTAGGGCACTGTACAGTACACGCACACAAACAGAGTTACAGACATACAAACAGTACAGAATTCACTCTAATTACTCAGATACATTTGGAGTATTATTCAAACACACACACACACACACACACACACACACACACACTCAATTTCTAACCTTTTGAGAAACTCCATGTACTCTGCATGCTTTATCAGTCCGGTCCTCATCATGATGGTCTGAAAGCACTGCCTGTCAATGGCCCATAACTTCACGTTGGTTAGAGCTATAAGAGAATCGAAAGGAGGATAGAAATATTTACTCAATATCTCTGATAAAAAAGTCAATTAAAATCTGTAAAATTTAGTATTGAATAATAAATAATTCTGTCTTTCAGTATCATACAGTGCACTCATTGTTATAGACTCACTTAAAAGAGGATTTATCTGTTGAGGAAAGTTAGAAAATAATGGCTGTTGTGTGATGAGGTGATAAAAATAACGCAGTTTAAACAAAAGCCTGAGTGGTGAGAGTGAGGGATTATCAGAGCTAGACTGCGCACTAAAAAACAAACCACACAGATATGAGCAGATATGACTCACATACACTGCATTGTATCAGAAGTTGCATTTATCATCTTCTGAGAACAATTCAAGACTGAATTAAACAATGAAACACTTTCAAACACTTATTGCATGTAATGTTTATTTTCGACAATGATTTTTGCCCATTTTTATATTAAGTGTACCAATAGATCTAGAGTACACTATAAATGTCTTGACAAAATAGGAGACAATAGTGGAAAGACACCTGAATGTGCAAGTAACTAAAATATGCTACTGTGTGTACTAGGATTTGAGAAATGCTTTGAGGTATTTTAGCATAGGGAAATGTATGATGTTTCCGGAAAAGTTTCTGAAAATATACAAAAAAACGATCAAATATGTCATACAGAGTACCCACAATGCCATGACACTGGATTTCTATGCAGCATGTAAAAACACATCTTTCTTTATGCATACATGATTACCCCAATTTTAAAAGAGTGTGGACTATTTTAGTGTGGACTGAGAAAACTGAGACATTAAAAAACGATGACATTTTTTAGGAAGACATTTTAGTCTTGTGACCCATCAACTCGAAGCAAATAAGATGGTGGACGATTCTTGTACTGCAGATGTTGTGCCTGCTATCCAGTTTGATAGCTTTGTTAAAGATTAATGTCACTTTGTACAAATTTCAGATTGCATTTTTAATTAAATGCCTGACAGGAATGATGCAGGTCAAAGCTTCTTATGTTTTTATGCATGCATGGTATAGAGATGTAAGCATTTTCAGACGTTTCAGTGTGGACAAGCAACTTTTGGAAAATGTTTACAAACGCCATTGTAAATGGAGAGCATTTTAAAATCTAAGATCTATTCGGATTAATGTGGATGCAGCCTAAAATGTATTGTGTAATGGCATTATCTTTACATCTACAGCTATTCAAACAATACTAAGCATATAATAAAATCACCAACATGACAGTTTTTTTGAGGGGAGAAAATTGTTAAAACTATTACATGCTGGCAAATACACTGATATCCAATATTAAGCATGTTAACCATTTTATTCTGATAAGGGTCTTGGAGGATCTGGAGCCTATTCCAGGAACACTGGGAATGCACCCTGAATGGGATGCCACACCTAGGGGCAATTTACTGTAGCTAATACACCTACCATCATATTTTTGGGAGGAACCTGGAGAACCCACAGGAAACCAACACAGACACAAGGAGAACATGCAAAACTCCACGGAAACAGTAACCCAAGCTCAGGAACCAGGGACTCTGGAGCTGTGAGGTGCCAATGCTACATGCAGCACTACCTTGCAGCCCATTAAACTAGTATGAAACTAAAGCTGTTTTGAACTAAACATGTTTAAAACTAAGTCAACATGTGACATAGATGCCAGCCTGATGAGTCTTGGTTGGACTAAGTCTCTGCCACACTTCACATACTCGCATTCTGTTTTACGATGTGTGTCTTTGTGATACGGGGATTTGAATATTTCTGGGCAGCAAATGGAGACGGATCAATATCACCTCACAATGAAGCAAATACCTTTGAATTTAAACTGTAAGCAGATGATTAATTGTAGTATCAGAATAATAAGAAGCAGCAGCTAGAACATGAGTGTAAGGCTGCAAGCTCCCTAACTCAAGATGGCTTTGATTCTGCTATATACTGTGTATGACATCATACTGAGCTTTCTGAAATCTATGATCATGCTTATTCTTTCCCTCTGTTGCTCCTGGGAGCTGCTCGCAGGATATCAGAAATGAGAGCAAGACACAAAGGTGACTAATTATTCTGTAAGCTACTGGGTGAGACGAGCCACAGTAAAGTTTAATCCTTCATTGCTACAGTCTTATATAATGATGGAAAGAGCATTAGGGCTGGTGTAGGCTTCAGATCAATGTGAAGGGTATAGGTTTTCATCAGTTTATTAATGGTCTAATTTAAATGACTTAGAGCTATTAAATCCTCTGTTCTGGTTTACCTATTTTCCCAAGTAATCAAAGAAATTGTCAACCCTAGCACATGATGTATATGTACAATGATAATATAACTGGATGGCGAGAAAGGGTTTTGCAGAAATTTTGTACTTAAAGCAGGAAAATTGGCATTTGTTCTGATCTGGAAAATAATATGTTTGCCTCAACCCAAATTTCAATCTGCTATAAGATTAATTCAGTGTAATTCAATATTAAAATAAAAAATATTTAAAAATAAACTTTTGCACAGTACTATACACAGTACTATACATAGTACTATATGCATACATTCATTTAGTGACCTTGAGCTAAATCTGTTTTGTCTGTGTATCAGAAATATTATTTGCTACATTCATTACAATTCTTTGCAAAGCATTTAGTCCAACACAAAACATTCAATCTAACTGGGATATTTATGGATGCTGAGAATTAAAATAAAGATGTTAGTGGTGTATTGAGAGTGAATTCAGGCCTCAGCATGCTTCCTGATTGAGCCTGTCTTAATGTTATTCATGAGGGAGATGAAACACATCACTTGAGAACCTGCCTTGGCACGATTCATTTTGCTCAGCCTGTTCACTGCTGCTGTACAGACAGCTCCAGACAAGGCAGTGAATAGCATCACTGTATAATAAATATTCCACAGAGTCAACCAGCTCCTTAGTGTAGGCAAAAGAAGGTAAGTCCATTTCAGGATTACTAAATCGTATAGAAAATAAGGGCACAACGATCCTACTCTTACCCCCTGAAGTCTAAAACCCATCATTTATAAAAGCTTCTACTCCTGCTGCCCTGAAATATAAAATCTCCTGGGAACAAAAAGCTATTGTTCTTGTTTAGAGGACTACAAACCCTATAAACTCCTGTTCAATTTCCTGCTCCTGTCCAGAGGGCTAAAATTTCCTGCTCCTAAGAGCCCCTGGTCTTATCTAAAGGACTACAAACTCCTGATCCTGTCCAGAGGACTTCAATTTCCTGCTCCAATCTAGAGTACCTCAAGTTGCTGATTGTATCCAGAAAACCCCCATGGAAAGTCCCTTCTTCCAGAGGACTTCAAATTTATGCACATGGTCAGAAGACAAGTTTTAACTCCTGTAAAAAAAAAATGCAATATTCCTGATCCCGTCCACTGGACTACAAGTTTCTGTTCTAGTCAAGAGGACAGCAGATGAGGAAATACCTGCTCCTGTGAAGAGAATTCCAGGCTCCTGCTCCATCTTCACCGATATACTGTTGACTGTGATCTGGTAATCCATCTCCTTTACATCTAACTTACACTTAAGACATACTGAATCCAGTCATAAATACTATATTAGTACATGTAATTGATGATTATTAACCAATATTCCATATCAACTATAATTACAAGACTATTTAATACAAACTCATTATTGATAGTTCCAGCAAGAAGTGAATTGGCTCCTCCACTGAATCTTCTTTTCTTCAAACTTCTTCACTGAATTGGTTCGGCCCAAGGATTTCTTTCCTCCATAGCCCAATCTTAGAATTGTTTGCTTGCAACTGCTACCATTGGCTCTCTCACTGGGTATTATATCCCTGATGTCTGTAAATCTGCTTGTAAACTGTACTAAAAAATAAAATTAGATTCTATAATGTGTGGTGGCAAAATAATCCAGTAGAAAGAAGAAGGCCAGAGAGTATCTGTGGATGATGGCTATGATATGGGAGCATTTACCTATACAGGTGTAAAGTGTGTCAAAACTGTTCCCGTCCAGTGAGCATGTACGTTTCATTTCACAAACATTTTTGTTTGTAGGATTGCTCATTGTACTCCACAGTATGTAAGCAACATTTACAATGCCATCTACAGATAAATACACAGTATAACCTACAGTTCTGCCAGGATTATTGTGAGACTGACTTTATTTCTAAAAATACAGTATAAGTCACTCCTTTAAAAGCAAACCAGGTCTTCCCCATGACGCATGAGCAGTTGTGACATCGAGCACAATCATTTGGATTATCACACACAATCATTTTTTTAACTTTTTTTTTTCTCAAATGTTAGCTGGAGATTCAGGAAACATAGCTAAAATGAAAGAAAGCAGAAACATCCTGGGACAGACAGATAAATATAAAGAAAGCATGAATGGCCCCAAAATGGCCCTCGTCCAAATAGGGTCAAGTGGTGATCCAGATAAACGCATGCACCCAGGATACAGAGATATTATTTACATTTCTGCTCTTTCTTCCAAAAAAGCCTCTGTCAAACATTCACTCAGGATTTTGATAGTTTTTCTATTGTTTCATATGAGAGAATAGTCAGTGCAGCTCTTCACTCTGCAGAGGTCACAAACAGGCTGAGGTGTGCTGAAAGGGAAAGTGACAAACAATGCAACAAGAGGTTTTTAAGCACATCATACGAGCACACCAGGCCAACAGAGTGAGACATAAAAGAAAAGTGGAAGAGAAAGAGGGCTAGCTTTGAGTAATGGGTGTTTTGTGATGGACAGATGGGATTGTACTCTCTTCAAGCTGTTATCAACAAAATGATCTTCCAATGAGCTAAATCTTTTGTGCTCAGATTTGCTCATCAGAACAGGAGCTGTTCTCCGCAGCATGCTATTTCTGAGTGCGACAACACTAACAACAAAGGCATGATGATGGAGTCCCCTTACAAATATTTGCAGAAAGCTGGGCTCACATGAAAACACATTAAACACCAAAGCGGAAATAACCTAAATTTGTCCATTGTCAGTGAGCAGCCTGGGTGGCTGTATAGACCAGGGTTGCAGAAGTGTTCTATGAAAACAGCTGTTATCTCCACAGTACGAGATCCACAGCCTATTTAGTTATCATAGATTGCAACATGTCTCTGTGGAGATCTGCTTAAATAAATCCATAGAGCTCACATGAAGTCAACAAAAAGCACTGAACAAAATTAAAGCTATTTACATTTTTAGAAGAAAAGTCCATTTGCTTATGACTCTGGGTTAATAGCATTGGATTGATTGATTTTTTTTTTTACTTAGTAAAGTAGTTCATGGTGGGAGAAGCCAAGATTCACAGGGGGATACACCATTTCCTACTGCTACGCTTAATGAGAAAGGCCACACTTCTAGTTGAGAATATATATTTTGTTTGACCAGTGCTGGATGTAGTCTCCAGCTGGCTAGGAGAAATGGACATGACTTATTTTTTCAATTAAAAAAGGCATGTACATGTTAACTCTGTACTATTTTATGATGATAACTGACTGAAAAGAGTATGGAGTCTATATTTGACTGACTAAATAATCAGACCCGCCTGATTATAAGCTATCGGTGAGTGAAACTATACTGAGACTGAAGATGAGATGATCACTGCAGGAATCTCCAATTCCTTTCCACATTTCAAAACTGGCCCCAAACATGTAACAATTAAAATCCAATTAGCAGAGTAATACAAGAAAACAGTTTTCATTACACAAACTCCCACAACATTTACCTTCTCTTTGTTCCTTTAAGTTTTAGACTATGCGATTTCTACGATTCTCTAAGACTACTACTTGTTACACTTGTAAAATCTTGGCTGAATTCTCAAACAGACTATGCAATAACATGCTCTCCTTGTCATTATATGATGAAGATCCTCTAATGACAGACCTGTGATTAAAGAAAATTACTATGTTCTGCATGACATCAACCAGTGTGATCCTGTCTTTTGCGGAAAATGGGCTCACATAAACAGAAACATTCCTCAGAGTGAGATTTGATGGTATAAGGATTTTTTTCTGGCTATTAGAATGTATTGTTTATGTTCCACTATTACCACTCCCATATTTATAGCTGTCCCGCTGTAATGTGTAATTAGTGAAGGCAGGATGCAAGTGTGTGATTTGTTCAAGAAAATCTGAAAATCAAAAATAGGCTATGGCTGGGGTCAAAACACAGACATACAGAATTAAATGAGGATGATCCATATTCACGATCATGGAAAACATGCAAGGACCAAAACCAGGAAGTAAAACTGGAAGAAAAAAAAAAAAAAAGGAAAGGGAAAACAAGAAAATTAGGCTTAGATGAAATAAATGCATGATAAGACTTAAAACAAGAAGCAGCAAGTTATATACTGTAGAAACAAACTAATTAAGGACCTGACACAGAACAGGTAAACACATTAGGGTAATCAACCAATATCAGAACAGCGTTGAAGACAGGACTAGGGCAGAAACAAAAGCACATGGAGTGAACACCAAACATAACTACTGCATCATGCTGAGAGGTGAAATCCTTGACACCTGTGAGTTTCTCATCCTATGAAATCCTTCAGCTTTTGGACAAGTATCAAAGCAGCAGTCACATTCTGAGATTTCAGTCACAATGGCACTAAATCAGCTGCCGGGAGGCATGTCATATTTTGAATTCTAAGACTCATGACCGAAAAAATTCTTTTATGATTTGCAATTTTCACTATGACATTAAAATCGACCTGAAAATAATGTAGACTTGCTTCATGTTTTAGACACTAGTATGAAAATACACTGGTCTTAAAACACATTTTCAGTGCCTACGTCTGTGAGGTTCCATTTTGTGCCTATTCATAAAAGTTCATATTACACATGTCTTACTAGTCATATCTTGCATTGAAAACAGTACTTTCTAATGTCAAGGGGCTCAATAACACAGTCACACAACATACAAACACATCCAGCAGTCAGAAAATGACAAAAGCACACATGCAAAGACACACATGTGCACATGCACACACACACTCACACACAATCAAAAAGGTCTGAGTGACTTTGACCTCTATAAGTCACTAACTAGATGAGTCAGCTACTTCTTGCACTGAATTGTACTGTGCAAAAACTCTCTTAAAATCACTCTGTAAGACACACACACACACACACGCACACAAACACATACACACACACACACACACACACACACACACACGTTACCATGGAAGCAGATAGGAGGATGATCATTTTTGCATTCAGTCTCACTAATAAACACCACCATCAGACCACCAGCCTCTTTTCATCCCACTCTCGTCTTTCTTTTCATTCTGTCATATTCCTTTGGCCCATCCTCCTCGTCCCAGTGCTCTAACCCCCTCTTCTCCCACTCAGTGAAAAGTGAATCAAGATAAAAACCCATTTTATGCCACCCCATATGTCTAGCAACAAGATGAAGTAGCAAAACTGAAATATAACTTTTTTCAACACTGATAACATCAGCATCTATAAATAGACACAAACATGTTCATGTGCATATACTCTTAGAAACTCATACAAACTTGTTCCCAGATGTGGAATATCTACCTCAGGTATAGTAAAGACTAATTTAGCCTTAGTAATACAGTTCAAACCTTTTTTGTAACAATACATGTGCTCTGGGTTACTGGCTGCCACTGTTGGGCCCTTGAGCAAGGCCCTTACCCCCCTCTGCTATTGGCTGCCATATCATGGCTGACCCTGCGTTCTGACCTCAAACTTCTAACAATCCGGGATATGCGAAGAAAAGAATTTCAGAGTGCTGTAATGTATATATGACCAATAAAGGCTTCTTCTTCTCCTCCTACATACAAAATACACTAATTATTTACATTTACCTAGAGTAAATGGATTAAGTGAGTCAAACTGAACAGTATGACTGTACATTTAATTATTTAACAAGTCATATTACCCATTACTTTGAAAATCATAAACAACTGGATACACAGGTTTAGCTCAAGACATCCAATATTATCTTCAAAAGGACAGTGTACCTGTGTCTTTTCATTTGAGGCAAACAGCATCAAACCTGCAATGACTCATCTGTCATTTGAAGAGTGAAACCAATTGATTAAACAAGTGGAATTACCATGAGCCTTCTTTGTTAGAGAGAAAACCTGCAGAAGCACTTGACAAGACTGTCATGGTTTAACCCAAAGGGACATTAAAACACCTGCAAAACTGGTCTATTGTTCATCCAAAACAGAAAAATAAATCTTCTGCCATTCTCGCATAGTCTATGGTGTCAAATTAGATTCATTCAAAAGTGCATACACATTCACTGGATTAAGTGAAGGATGTTAATTTAACAGCACAGTGGTTAAAATGTTCTTATTCAGGATATAAAATAGCCTTATCAGGATAATACTGGCTTTGTGATTCATAGCCCTCCAAGTGGAAAATAGGACAACCACATTTACAACTATCTACTTTTTTGTCTGAATTTTTTTACTGACCTTGCATAGGCAAGAGGCCATTTGAGCAACAGTAGAGTCATAATGTCTCGGCTGGCCAGAATAACAACCATGCTCTGATAAGCAGCTCAAATCAGATTTTCAGCAGTTCCAATTTGAGCCGGAAAAGCTTTTCTGCAGCTTTTTTCCAGATTCAAGTCCCATTTGCTCGTGATTTCAAAATCAAAATCAAGTCAAAGTTTGTATGTGTTTTTTTCTTCTTTTTTCTCATTATGCATCAGTTTTTGATGTCAGAAAATATATACGCAAATGCATACAACTCAACCAGTACAATACATCTAAAGCACATCTACTGTCACCACACACCTGTTTAAGTAAGGCTGTTCACTGCCTCAAGATATGTAAACATTACATTTGTAAAACATTGTGTGTAACTCCACAACCATATTTTTTAATCATGAAGCTGTAAGGGCTGCACAAACATTCTTCAGTGCTGATGTATGCAGTATATATACCTGTACATCAACCAATCATATGTCAGCAGCACAACACAGAAAATCATGCAGATATAGCTCAAGAGTACACATCAAATATCAGAATGGTGGAAAAAGTGTGATATCTGTGACTTTAACAGTGGCATGATTGTTGGTGCAAGATGGGCTGGTTTGAGTATTTCATAAACTGTTGATCTCCTGGGATTTTCACACACAACAGTCTCTAGAGTTTACACAGAATGGTACAAAAAACAAAAAACATTGAGTGAGCGACAATTCTGTGGGTGGAAACACTTTGTTGATATGAAAGGTCAGAGGAAAATGGCCAAATTGGTTCGAGCTGCCAGGAAGGATTAACTCATATAATCACTCTTTATAACCATGGTGAGCAGAAAACATTTTCTGCACACACAAAACATTGAAGCTTGAGGTGAATGGACTACAACAGCAGAAAACCACATCAGGTTCTACGCCTCTCAGACAAGAGCATCATGGGCACTGCTATCATCTGCAAATATCCAACTGTGATCCTTAGTGAACTGTTTGCTTCTCTACCCATCCTCCTCATTATATATGGGGGCAAAATACACTTTTCTGTTTTCTCTTCCTGGTCTTGTCTCCACCCCTTGTTTTCAGTTTAGGATTTCATTAGTGCATCTGTTTATACTCTGCTGTGTGATTATGTCTTTGCAAAGTCTTGTTTTGTGTGTTTTACTAAGCCTGTTTTCGCGTGTTTCATGTTTTCCATTTCAATTCTGATTGTTCTTTGATTGTCATATTATGAATATCCCCTTTTTGACGCTGCCAGCTTGTGTTTTGACCAGACAATGACTATAACTGGATTATTGGATTACCCCAAATAAAGTCACTGAGTGTATGCACTTGCGTGCTGACTTATACTGCATCAACACACACTTGTCTCATTTCATTTGTGTATTCTCCAATCTTCCCAATGATGAATGACAAAGGGAATTTAACCTCTGTGTCACCTCATATGTATGAAGCATTAAGGCCTCTTAAAAGTTCTTAAATACTGAGGAAATATTGGAAATACTTCACTTACATTTTGTTCATAAAGATTTTTAGGGATGCCAATAATTGGGACACAATTATTTTAAAAAAAAATCAATCTATTTTGATAAGCGTACTTTTACTTTCTTAGTATAAATTCAACTATGCCAAATTTCCAGAAATGATGAGGGTGAAAGTAATTGAAATACACCAGTCTGGGAAGGGTTACAAAGCTATTTCAAAGGCTTTGGGACTGAAAAGAACCGTGAGAGCCATTAGCTCCAAATGGAAAAACTCGGCACAGTAGTGAACCTTCTTAGAAGTGGCTGACCTTCCAAAATTCCTCCAAGAGCACAGCAATTACTCATCCAGCAAGTCACAAAAGACCCAAGGACAACATCAATGAACCCACAGGCCTCTCTTGCATTAATAAAGGTCATTGTTCATGACTCCACTATCAGAAAATCATTGGGAAAAACTGGCATCCATGGAAGAGTGGCGAGGTCAAAACCACTGCTAACCCAAAAGAACATCAAGGCTCATCTGAACACACCTTTATGATCCTCAAACCTTTTGGGAGAATCATCTGTGGACTGATGAGTCAAAAGTCAAAAGGTGTCCCGTTACATCTGTCGTAAACCAAACACAGAATTCCACAAAAAGAACACCATACCTACGGTCAAGCCTGGTGGTGGAAATGTGATGGTGTGGGGATGCTATGCAGCTTCAGGACCTGGGCAACTTGCAATAACTGAGGGAAACATGAATTCTGCTCTCTACCATAAATTCCTAAAGGAGAATGTCTGGTCTTCAGTTCATAAGTTAAAACTCAAGCACAACTGGATTATGCAAGACAATGATCCAAAGCATAGGAGTAAGTCCCAGTCCTAGACATAAGTGGACGACTGATATCTGAACTAACTTATTTGTCCAGCACATCCCACATCCCATTCCTGAATAATTTTTGCAGTGTGGCTTTCTGCTGAAAGAGGCCACTGCCATGAGGGAATACTGTTGCAATAAAGGGGTGTACTCTGCAACACTGTTTACGTCGGTGGTATGTGTCAAAGTAACATCCACATGAATGCCAGGACCCAAGGTTTCCCAGCATCACATTTGCCTTTTTCCCATGGTGCATCCTGATGCCTTCATTTCCTTTTGCCAACCACCTACAATATTTCCTGCAGTGGGTGTGTGTGTGTGTGTGTGTGTGTGTGTGTGTGTGTGTGTGTGTGCGTGATCTGTGAATTGTATAACTTTTACTTTGATGTCCTTAAAAAAACAATAGCACGGTCTTGTTCACCAGGTACAATGAATGGGTTGATAGGGTGTTTATATCCAATGATTGGTATGTGCTGGCAGTATGCAGGGGTCATGCTCACATCTGCCTGTGTGAAAGGAGAGATTACATGCTCAAACACAAAGCTGAGTGTGCTGTGCCGACTTGGCCAATCCATACCCCACTTCCTGCCTCAGACACTAAGCAGAGGACCAGAGCCAGCGAGCGGAGGAGCTCAGACACCGGCAAACGATAAACAGAGCCCAGGGGAGAGAGCAGGGGCCACAGCTGGGGCTTGTGATTGTGAGAGCCAGAGACAGAGGAAGAGACAAGAGTAGGGGAATAAACAGAGCTGACAGGGCAAAGAAGTGGCTGGAGGACATAATATGTGAGGGGGAAGAGGCATGTAGAATGAGAAAATAATAAAAATAAATGGAGGGAGAAGGTGAAGTGGAAATGAACAGATGAGAATCAGCCAAACATTGGGGAACCTAGGAAAGTATGAAAAGGATGGGTAAAGCAGACATGGTGGCGAATAAACCAGATACAAACCAGAAGGCAAGTGAGACAGTGATCCATCAAGAATAATTCAGTTGCATAAACATAAACACTGAGGAACAAAACATGCTCCTTCAGTCAGCTTAGTTTAAAAGGACTGTCTGGTAATGCTTAAGATCAATTACACAAGGACAGAAACAAAATTACAGATTTAAAGTCACTTAATGGATTAAGATAGGAGAGCGCATTTACAGTAATAATAATCCCCTCTCTGTCTCTGGTCATATTCTCTCAATAAATAGCTGGATAGATTGGTGGATGTGATAGCCTATTACTTAGCTGAGCAGTGGGGCATAGACAGTGCTCCTTTACTTTAAAGACCAAACAAGCTACTCTATAACTGTGATGCCTATTCAAAGACTGTCTTGCACTTTTCTTTTTCGCCATTTTTCTCTCCTCCATGTGACTCCTCCACATCTACATTTTCCCACTTTGCACCATCTCTCTTTAACATCTCTCCATCCGTTTGCTGTTAGATAAAACATGCTCTATTTCAAAACACCCTGCAGGACAGCAATTTCTAGAGCTCTCTTGAGTGCTGTAAAATTACTAATGTAACAATAAACTCAGAACAGATGCAGTTACACGGCTTTCAGACCCCTGGCTCACAGATACTGCTACATCTCCCAGGAGAAAAGCGCCTGCATGTGCTTCCTTCAGTAAACGTGTGTCAGGATAACTGAATATGAACACTGGATCAACCTACAACTACCTTTTCAAAAGATATGAAATATAATTAGATATGAGATCATTTTAAACATCAACCTCCTTTACATTTATGCAATCATGCAAATAATAAGCCCTTAAACCGATCAGCCATAACATTAAAACCAATGACAGATGACGTGAATAGCATTGATTATCTCGTGGCACCTGTCAAGGGGAGATATATTAGGCAAGTGAACAGTCAGTTCTCGAAGTTGTTGGAAGCAGGCACTATGGCCACTCATAAGGATCTGAGCAACTTTGACACGGGCAAAAGTGTGATGGCTAGATGACTGAGTCAGAGCACCTCCAAAATGGCAGGTCTCATGGGGTGTTCCCGGTAGTGTGGTAGTGGTAGTGTACCACTACCTAAGGTGGTCCAAGGAAGGACAATGGCTGAACTGGTGACAGGGTTATGGGTGCCCAAGGACCAAAGATATGCATGGGGAGCGAAGTCTGGTCTGATCCCAAAGAAGACATCAGGATTCCCTAGTGGCAGTGGCGTTTTTCAGCAGCATAATGCGCCCTGACACACTGAAAAAATTGTTCAGGAACAGTTTGAGGAACATGACAAGGAGTTCAAGTTGGCTTGGTCTTCTAAGTTCCCAGATCTCAATCCAATGAAACATCTGTGGGATGTGCTGAACAAACAAGTCAGCTCCATAGAGGCCCCACCTCACAACTTGGTGCCAGATGCCACAGGACACATTCAGAGGTCTTGTGGAGTCCATGCCTTGACGGATCAGAGCTGTTTTGGCAGCACAAGGGGACCTACATTATATTCGGCAGGTGGTTTTAATGTTATGGCTGGTCAGTGTACACACTAAGGATGCGTAATATGTTGCTTGTTAATATTATTATTATAGTTTTTGCATTTCTGATATCACCAAAGCATGCAGTAGCTCTGTGATATGTGAGCATTCCAGATAAATTGTCTGTGGGTGTAATAATCCAATTTTAAGAGGAAGAGAGAAATCAAATTGACATAATTTACTCCTTCTACCAAGTGTCAATCGGCCGTGACATTACTTCTTTGGTTTTGGACTGGCTCTATGAGCATAATGAAGCTACAGTACCAAGTACATTTTGGGCAACACAGACTCCGATAGCAACATGAGCCTAATTACTGCAGTGCCAATATTAAAGAAGAAATTATCACACATTAAACATGTCTAATTGACTACAATTAGAGTAAATATGTCATTTGTAATTTGTTGTTTTACTTAACTATTGCATTAACTGTGTCACATCACAGGTTTATTGCTTTACCAGTTTGGATTAGGGCACTTAATGAAGAAAATAATAATGAAATATTGTAGCAATATTATTGCTTCATGCTGTTCGGCAGTACTAACACACACATCAGCCTGCAAGTGTTCACACAGGCTCTATGGGGTTCTTAGACAGAGAACAAGTAATGTCTGTAAAGAGAAACTGAGCAGTGGCTTGTGACCATAGATTTTGGTCAGACAAGATGACATTAATAATCACATAAAAAAAAATTAAGTTGAGAGTTGATAACACTTGATGTGCTTAGGCTACTATCTAGTGAGTTTTTAGAGTAACCCCATAATAGGCAGTTAAGAGTCAACAGTCACCCAGCATACATCTAGCAGTTTGTTATGAGCAGTTTTATACATACATTTATTCAACTGTGATACAGCAGATGTATTTCCCACGTATGAGACGAAAACATTAGAGTTAAGTGATTAACCAGGGTTGCCAGATTTCAGCAAAATTTCCATTCCAACTTCGTCTCAAATACCCCAAAAATTACCCCAAAAAGTCAGCATGGAAAAGACATTTATTCTCTTTTTTAAAAGCTTTTTTCCACAATCCTTGCATGGCAAACAAGGTCACTGTAGTGCACAGACATTTCTGATGTACAGGATTTATTCACTCGATTTTCCCCCTTTCCCTTCATAATCTGTGTAACATATCAACAGAAATTATGCTGTATATCATAGACACACTGTCTGCACTTTATTAGATTTCAATCCGATAATTTTTTTTAACTAGCCCAGTTTGATAACCCTGTTAACTCTTCGGTTTGCTGCTCCTTCCCTGAATACGGGGAAGTATGATTCCTCCGCAAGTGGACTTCTATTAACACTTGTTGTAGTTCCCATTTTTGACCACTAAGAGCAATAATAATGCTTCATTAGACTAGAGGTCACAACTCTTAACTTGAAATCCCCTTAACTTGAAACTTCTACTTGTCAACTTGGGGTAGCCTTTCTAGTTATGAGTTCCTTCCCAGATTATGGAGTGATGTCAAATCAACATGACTGCGCACAGCATCAGAAGTAAACAAAGTAGGATTTCTTACCCTTAAATAAGTTATGCTGTATATACAAATATTTGCTCTGCATCGATCAACATACAGACATATTCACTTATTAAATCTGTAACACTGACTATACAGTTCATGGTTTTGATGAGGTAAATATACATCATTCATCAGAGTTAGCTGGCTAGCTTGTTGCTAACAAAAGACGAACATGGAGATTCCTGTGAGCACCAACTTCCCACATCTGAGGTAAGTCAAAGGCAGCGTATAATAGAAAAGCAACATCAATCAACAAAATATCAGCTGTCAAATAGCAACATTTTAAAAATTGTTGGTCACTCAAAGGGGTAATTATTATTTCGATGGAATTTAAAATGTATGAAGTTGTGAATGAGGATTGTATGAAAATTAGGGCTGCAACTAACAATTATTTTCATAATCGATTAGTTGGCTGATTATTATTATTATTGTTATTATTATTATTATTATTATTATTATTATTTTGATTAATTGGATAGGTGTGGCAAAATTTCAGTGCCTTTTTTTTTGGTTTATTTAAAATAAAATCCACAAACTTAGTGTTACAAATATAAATTCAGATTAAAAATTTATACAACTGTTTCTCCAAAACAGAAAAGAACCAAACACACACACACACACACACACACACACACACACACACACACACACACGAATATATATTATAATTTAGGACTGTAGTTTAATCCGGTGCTTTTTGTGAATCCATAAAAAAATCATGCATAAGTACTTATATATAATATGAATATAATCTAACCAAATTAGATAAATATAAATAATAATTTTTTATGGATACACAAAAAGCACTGAATTAAACTACAGTCCTAAATTAATAATAAAAACTCACTTTCACTGCACCTTGTGGTTTCTCTTACTCGCTGCCTTTAGACATATTATTTTACTTTTGATCATAGTGTTTTAATTAGACATTACAGATCTTACTTGCGCTACACTCTGTATCACCGCGTCTGCATCACGCGTGAGGAGCAACGCGGCCTCGTTACTAACACATCACTTCTGTTATAATAAACAACAGAATTTACACTGCAAGCGCGCAAATACAACATATAACGACAATAAACTGGAATTAAATGAAACCTTTTAAGCAACTTGCGACCGCATCACTGTCATGCTTCCGTGCTGCAGAAACTCCGCTTTATAAAGTTTATACATCTTCTCGGCAGAGTTTAATATAGAATGCTCCCTGCCTTAGAGGACACACACTTTCTTCCTCAGTCACGTTATGATTTCGCCTCCATCTGATGAGGACTGAGGTCATGTTGGGAATAAAAGGTAACACTGACAGAAAGTAAACTGAAGAACGTCAGTGTCGGTGACTCTGAGGCTAAAGCTAGCGGTGTCGCATTACGTGCGTGTGACATCAAGCGGCGTCGACTAGGAAGTGGCTTATAGCTCCGGTTAGTAAAATCCCGCTAGTGTTATATTTGAGATGATATTACCTTTCTGAAATTCACATACTAGATGGTAGAGTACTTCGACCACAGTGTAAGTGTATAGTACGTTATTTGGGACACAACTTTAGTATTTATTCTCCGAAGCGTGTTTTTGGAACCAAAGTAATGTAATGAGTAAATCTCCCTCGTGCCACGCGCAGACCAACCAATTGATAATGAGATTCGTTGACAACGATTTTCATAATGGATTATTATCGATTTTATCGATTAGTTGTTGCAGCTCTAATGAAAATTAACATTTGTTGAATGGCTGATATACTGTACATGTTGGGCCTTTTCCCCACCTGACCCTATGGATGAGCTGCCACTGGAGAAACTTGAAGGGAGGAAACTGCACCGAATAACTGAAAATCAAGTTATTTGTCTTTCCCACCATTATATCAGTCACCTCTCTCAGTCAGACCTGCACTTATCTATCAAAAGTCACATTTTTAGCAATTAACAGAACCTTTCACTCAGACCCACTGTGTGGTTACAATCTGCAAATTGTGCTTTTACTTACATGATATTAAACTTCTATCTAAAGCTTAGAAATATAATTAGTGTATGAAATTTGTACAAGTCAGTTTCACTTGAACCTTTTCAACTTGGTGCAAATATTAAAGAGCAGAGAGAGCTGAAATAATACCTGTGCCAATCCAAAGATAGGTTTGAGCATAGAGCTTTCATTTGTGAAGGTAATAATGAGTATCCTCTGCATCACAGTGACTGGGGTCGTTTTAATCTCGCCAAAAGAACAATACTGTCAAAGAACTCATTTACATGCACCTCATTACATGATAACAGGCAAATGGCCACAAGTCTCAACACAGAACTGTTACTGGTTCACAGAATGGTTGTGCATGTGTGTCTGTGTGTGTGTGTGTGTGTGCATGTGTGTGTGTGTGCGTGTGTGTGTGTACTCACTCTTCACTGTGGCCGTTCGTGTGCAATTATAAAGGATGGCAAGCTCTCCAAACACTTTCCCAGGCCCCATAGTGCATAGCTTCAAGCCTTCTTTTGTTACCTCCACTTTACCATCTGCAAGAAATCAAGTTCAGGTTAAAGAGGAAAATGTTGTTTAGGTCAAACACAGACAAACACAAAAGCTATCACCCTGTGCTATTTATTAGGCAATTTATTTCGCTGAATGAAAACACATTATCATCAAGCATGAAATATCATTTAAGCACTGAAGATAAAATGTTATAAATGCCTTGGTCCATGTTTCTTATTGTAACCTCTTTAACAGTTCTTCCTCTTACTTCTTTCATGGTGTCTCAGGTTATAAGATTTGATTTGACTCAAGCCTTTATTTAAAAAAAAAAAAAAAAAAAAAAAAAACATTGTACAAACACAAAAGAATAACATGACTAAACATTGTGAATAGGAATAAGATGGGTTTGTTGTACTGAGGAAGCTCACAATGGGATAATGATTGCATGTTTGTGATGTGTGATCACATTTCATGGCTAAGCCTCCGCACATGCATGTGAACAGTGGCAGATGTGTTTGCACTGTGCTCCTTTTCAGTGCCGAAAACACTTTCGTTTAGATAACTTTCACTTCAAATTCATCTCTCTCTCTAATTCTCTCTCACCTTCTGACAGAGATGCTATCAACTGCCAAACAGATAAAAGCAACCTTTCAGTACTATTACATAAACACAAATACTGTTCTTATGTCACTGTTTAATTTTGATGAACTGTCAAAATGAAACATGTATGGGTTATTTGAAATATAACACAAAGCACACTATGACACAGTAAAAATATTATGAGACATAAATGTGTAAATGAGGGTGTTTTTTTTTCCTTTTTCAAATTATGAACAGTCAGTGAACACAAGTGAATGACAGCCTGCTAGTCAAGAACATTCTAAAAGTAAAGAAGGTATGAAGGACATCTCTGACTGCTAAAGGACAGCGGTACCAAAGAGGAAATAGAAGAAAATCCAAAAGGGAGAGAAGAAAAGATTTACGATAGTTCTTTCTATTGGCTATATAAAAGAATCATTAAAAGAATCATAAAACACAAAGGGAATGAGCACATAATCCTTGGTTAAGTGAGCAGATAGGGAGATATCCATCTGGCTTTAACTTGAAGTAGCCTTCATCTGTCATGAGAGAGTGGACACTGACTTCACTCTTAGTTTAAACCTGACTCTAATATTGGTTAAAACCAGGGCTGCACCGGTCCAATTATATCATTTTCAATGTGATATTGAAACCTGAGAACTGTTCAATACCCAATACTGCTATCCTTACAGCTGCACAACCTTTACTGTGCAAGATATTCCAAAGTAGTTTTAAGAAGCATCACAGACATAATGGAGGCCGATATCAGTCAAAATTCCACGAAATTTTATGACATAAAATATGTCTTTTATAGTTATTTTGGAAAAAATGTAAAACCTGAATTAATACCAGATCAACATTTCAGAGCCGAATCAAACCAACACTGTTATTCAGGATTACACTAGTGTAGGGCTGCACAATTAATCGGATATCGATCACGATCACGATTTTGACTGCCCACGATTAAATGAACATGATCGACTGCGATATTAAAGTTTAAATTTCGTCCTTTGTTCATAGAAAAGTCCACTGCAGATCAAATATAAGCGCTTCCTAAACTTACAGCCAATCACCATATAGTGGCGCAGGGATGACATCATTTTGTAGCGCCAAAACCCGGAAATGGGGTTAGCATTTTTGTGCTCCAGCGGCCAGCTTCGCTGCGTGCTCCAGCGCTTTGCTTGAGGGGAAATCATGAAACTAACATGATGCTAAATTGCACTACAGGGGTTGTCGGGGACATTAAACGTCATCACGCCGAACAGGAAAAAGCTTTGCAGATAAACTCAGGGCTCTATAGTGCCACCCTTTCACTCGCATTTGCAATTGAAAAGTATTTTGTGCGACTGTGAATAAATAGTTAGGCGCACCGGTGCAAGTGAAGTGTTCGGAGTTGTATAATACAATCGGAATAAAAACTACAGGAAGTCCAAAATGCATCTACACCGCGCAACACTTACTTTCACACTGCTTTTCATCTCCTCAGTCAATCGAATAATTGTGTAAATACTGCAGAGAATCCATTATGATGAAGAGAGTAATTCTGTACATCATCTGCTTCTCTCAACTCTCCGATCTCAAAACCGCCATCTTTTATTGATCCCGCAAAATGGCCTAAACTTGCACATACTCGTGTAGACACAGCGGCTTCGCGCGGAGTAATTAATAATAATGCTAATGCTACAAGGTGGGTTTACTTCTTAAATAATTCCTCACCAATCATAATCAAGAGTGGCAACTCTTCAGTCTGTAAACATACAGCACGCCGCCGATCTCCTTCACTAACTCTAATTCACTTCATTTAAACTCACGGTTGCCAGATATCACTAGAAAAGTCAACTCGAGGTTCCATGTTTTGATTTAATCCCCCCAAAACACAATATTAGCAGCAGACATGGACAATGTACTGGGGTACTGATCTAAAACTGATAAACAAACAAACAGAAAACTAATAAAATGTAAAGACCGAAAATGTGCTTAGTTATAAATAAATAAATTAATATAAAAAACAGATATTATAATAACTTCATTAAATACAAATAAAATGAGAAATTAAATGATGTTTAATTACTATTAGTTGTATTTAATATCAATTTGACATTAAGCTTAGTACACTATTTCCTTAGAAAGCTATTAGCCTTTTTTCTAATGTGGATCATGCTTGTGTTAGTTTGCTTTTAATTAGGACACTTTTATTGTTTAAGACATTTAAAATATATATTTTATGCTTGTTTATTTATCAATTAAATAATAGTATTTCTCATTGCTATTATTTTAATTCAATTAACAGTGACCATGAGCAGAGAGCTTAAATTTAACTGTTTATGACCTCTTGATTAAAGTTTAAACCAAAAAAAAGATTGGTATCTGGATCGGTATAGGTCGTAAAAATCCTGATCGGAGCATCTGTAATGAACACGATTAAACTAAAGCACTTTGCATCTGATGAGTAAATGAACTCACCCAATCACATCCTATATGAGATTATTCAGATATATATACACTATATATACAGAGCGGTTCCAGAACTGACTCCAGCCCAGAACCATGACAGTGGAAAATGTCTAATAGTGTAGCTTTAAATATATTTAAAAGGAGCTGACTTCAAAGACTGAACATTGATGTTTATTGTATTTGTTTACAAGGTGGAACAGGTTAATGGTTGGTTTTTGCATACAGTCTGTAAAATTAACTGAAAATATTAAATTTAGTTTATCAGAAGGCAAATTAATGTGTCTTGGCTCACACTATGTTCCTAAATTCTGTCATAATTGCTCAAGTTTTCTCATGCCTATTTATATTTACTTATATTGTGGCACATTAACGTTACCATCTCTAAAATAAATTTTAAAAATGTAAAAATAAATAAATACATAAATAAATAAATAAACTTCAACTGTGCTCCTAAATTTTTGTAATTAGGAGCACAAGTGCTCCTAAAAGAAATTGTCTTGCGTCTCTCCTCCTGTAAACACTGTGAAAGATTTGTACAATAGCAGGAATGTAGCACAACATGGAGGTGAAAGCAGTGGTCTGTTCATTTAAATGTGAAAATGCAATAAAAATATGTTGTCCCTAAAATAAATGAATAATCGTGATAAATAATCGAGATCTCAATATTGATCAAAATAATCAGGATTATCATTTTGGCCATAATCGTTCAGCCCTACACCAGTGTATAACTAGTTACAACACTCAACTGCCTGTTTGAGCAAGTCACAAAATCTCATTACTGAATATCCACCGGAGCAGACTGAAGAGCAGTGGCGACTCATAGGGCAGGTGGGGTAGAGGCCAACCATTTATATCAACTGTTCAACAAATGTTCCATACATGCAACCTCCATACTTTTTACATTCTTTTACAATACTAACTACCTCTTTTGAATGACCAATGATTTAAAATGATACGCCCCATGATACACAATCATGGGGCAACATGTTCACTGCCCCCTTTAGCTCCATATAGGTATTATTGCACATAGTGGTCAAATATTGGGGCAGGAATAAAGCTGAACCATGTTCAGTGGAAGAGAGGCAGACAGGACAGTTAATGACGGGGTTCCCTAGGTGGGCTTATTTAAACATAGCCCACAATCGCCAAGATTGTTTTATAGCAAATCATCGGAATTAAATCTAATTCATGTCCACAAAAATCAAAGGGTAAGTGCAGACTCTGTGCGTAAGATGTACATAACTATTACTATTGTAAATACATTGCAAAGATTGAGAGAAGATAATGTCTTTACAGCAGCAATATGTATGCAAGAAGAAAATGTCTTCCCAATTTTTTCCCAATCTAGTTTCAGGTCGTTTGCATGGTTTTTGAGATGTAGTTAGGCAGGAAATTTTGCTGAAACCAGTCAGCCCTGGTTAATGATAATACCTTGAACACAGTTAAACAAGTGTATCTAAAACTCTTCAAAACAAGTTGTCCGACTGTACACTAGATGACTATTGTCAACTCTCAACTGCTTATTAAGGGGTAACTTGCAATAGGAAAAAAAATCATTTTAAAAAATCACTAGATAGTAGCCTATAGCATTAGTCAAGTGTGATAGCCTCTTGACATAATTTTGTTTGAGGCTATGTTGCTATTAATGTAGTCCTGTCCAACGAAAAACTATGATCATGAGCCGTGCTGCTGAACACACACGCTTATGTGATGGGCTACACCCACTCATACACAAGCTATCCACACACAACTCCCCATGTGTTCTCACCAGACAGCAGTGTCATAACAAAAGCTGCCACATGATGATAAAACCATTATAATGTCAGGCATAGAAAGATACTAAATCATAGAAAGAGAGAAAGAGAGAGAGAATGAGAGTAAGTAAGATCTCTCTTGTATAAAGGGGCCATAGAGCATGTACCTCTTTCTTTGAGGGAGGGAGGTTTTTAGAGCCGTCATTTTCTGGTCTGGAAAAAAAAAGACAGCAGTAAGCGGCCAATTTTAGACCTGCGTCATCTGAACCGTACTCTTCGGACATACAGGTTCAGGATGTTGATGCTCAAACTTATCGTTCCACAGATTCAGTCCGAGGACTGGTTTGTGACGATAGATCTAAAAGACGCATATTTCCACATAGCAATATTGCCCAGTCACAGGAAGTTCCTGAGGTGTGCGTTTGGAGGCAACGCATACCAATATTGAGCTCTTCCCTTTGGTTTAGCTTTATCCTCTCACACCTTCACAAAGTGCATCATAGAGATGTAACAGTATGAAAATTTCATATCATGATTATTGTGACCAAAACTATCACGGTTATCAGTATTATCACGGTATTGTTAAAATGTGCTGAAAATGTACAAAAAGTACTGATACACACACTGAAATCATTTAAACAGGGTTTATATTTGACTATAAAGTGATGGATGATTGTCATTAGGCTTGCTGTGATCATTTAGTTCAGGTAAGAGGGCATGGCTGAAGGAGGACCAAATCCAAAGTGTGGTCATATTTTGGATTTTATAAAAATGCTGAGGGATACTTAATAGAAGATGGTAACCCTGTCTGCAGAGCTTGCCAGCAGAAAACTGCTGTGAAAGGGAGCTTTAGCGCTTTGTTGGTGCTTCATTGGCGCTTTTACCGCTTTTCCCCACGTTTTTAAATCGATTATGAATTCCCATGTGTCTGTGCGCATTTCACTTTCGCTTTCAAATTAGAGGGAATTCGGGGCGCAATTGCTTTAATGGTGGATTCATTATTATTCTTAATGAAAAACACAGCAACAACAAAATAGTACAATGATAGACTCGCTTATATTAAATCAAAGCTTCCGTCATCAGCTCGCCTCACTTTCGTCACGTGATAAATGAAATCTGACTGTTGCTGATCTGTGCAGTGACTCTGACTCATTCGGCTCATGCTGAATTGAGCAGACGTGTAAAGTTTTTAATTGTAATGTCCGTTTTCACGCTCAAAAAACAATATTGCATTCTGCGTCTGCGTCAGACTCATGCTGGGTTTTAATGATAATGAAATGTGACACGGTAATACTAACCGATTGTGAATTTTATTGTGAAACTGGTAACCGTTTCATCCTTAGTACATGGATGCTGCTCTGGCTCCATTGCGAGACCAGAGCATCCGTGTACTAAACTACCTGGACTGGTTAATTCTAGCGTGGTCCAGGAAGGTGGTCCATAGAGATGTTGTTCTCGCCCACATAAGGAACTTGGGACTTGGGTTTAACCTCAAGACAAGTATGCTTTCTCCAGTTCAGAGGATGACTTTTCTAGGGTTATATGGGATTCGAATATGATGAGAGCATGTCTATCCCCAACGTGCGTAGGGTCAATCCTATAAACATTGAGCAAGAATAAGTTAGGTCTGGGCATCCCCTCCAGTCTCTTACGAGAGACTGTTAGGGGCTTATGGCAGCAGCAGCCAACATCATACCATTGGGCCTATTGCACATAAGACCATTTCAGTGGTGATTGAAAAGTTGGGGATTTCATCCGAGGACAAAACCCCTATGAGTACTCAGTGTCATGCGGCGATGTATATGTGCTCTGAGAACTTGGAGGTATCCCCAGTTTCTAGCCTCGGGTCACACTCTAGGGGTGTCTCTTTATCGCAAGACAGTAATGATAGACGCCAACCTTACAGGTTGCAGTGCGATCTTAAATGGCTGTCCAGCTCACAGTTTCTGGAGCGGTCCTCATCTAGATCTAGAGTGGCAAATAAATTGCATAGAAATGTGTGCCCTATTCCTAGCACTGAAATTCTTTCTTCCTCAGTTAATAGGTCACCATATGTTAGTTATGAGAAACAATACAGCAGTGATCTCATATATCAACCACCAGGAAGGGTTACGTTCATGTCCCCTGTTCAGGCAGGCTCAACTAATTCTTCTCTAGACAGAGGGAAAGATTTTGTCAGTGAGTGCAATGTACATTCCGGGCAACCAGAATATGGTGGCAGACATCTTGTCGAGGCAGGGGCTGAGGCCCGGGGATTGAGGGCTCCACCCACAAGTGGTGGAGTCCATATGGCGGAGGTTCAGCTGAGTGGTCGTGGATGTGTTTGCCTCTGTGGAGAAAACACACTACCCGCTGTGGTTCATCTTCACTCCTTCCACACCATTAGGGCTGGATGCCATGGTACACATGGCCGAGGTCACAACTGTACGCCTTTCACCCGATTGCTCTGCTCCCACAAGTTCTAACAAGAGACTGCCAAGACCGTCTAAATCTGCTGCTAACAGCACCTTATTGGCCAGCTTGAATATGGTTCTCGGAGAAATATCTATGCTGGACGGCACTCCCTGGGAGATTCCCGTATACAGGGATCTATTGTCTCAAGCCAGAGATTTGATTTGTCACCCTTGTCCGGATCTATGGAAACTGTGGGTCTGGCCCCTGAGTGACACCAGCTCATAGATTCCGGTCTCTCAACTGAGGTTGTAGAGACCATGTTAAACGCTAGAGCACCATCCATGAGAAAATTGTATCGTTCGAGTGGCAACTTTTTGTATCATGGTGTAAGAAATGTCAGTTAGACCCAGTAAACTACGCAATAGCTACAGTCCTAGAGTTCTTACAGGAACGTTTCTCAGCAGGGTTGGCTCCTTCTACAATTAAGGTCTACATGGCCGCCATTTCGGCCAGCCACGCCCCGTTGATGGAGCCTCTGTGGGGCAACATCCCCTAACACTGAGGTTTATGCATGGTGTCATACGGCTAAGGCCAATCTGCAGACCACACATACCTTCCTGGGACCTTTCTGTGGTCCTGGAAGTTGTGTCAGGCGTCCCATTTGAGCCCTTAGGGTCAGCTTCAGAGAAGCTTCAGACTCTAAAGCTAGCTCTTCTGACATCTCTCAAGCGAGTAGGAGATCTACAAGCTCTCTCTGTTGCCCCTCCCTGCCTCGACTTTGCCCCTGGATTAGCCAAGGCCTTCCTATATCCTAAGGCAGACTATATTCCTAAAGTTCCCTACATCTGCTGCCCAGCCGGTAGTGTTGCAGTGGTGCAGAAAAACTGCACCTACTGTGTCCAGTAAGTGTTCTTTATACTTCCATCCACTGTTCTGGCCAGTGGCATAAGTCACAGCTGGTTTGCTTTGGCAGTGACAGTAGGGATGATGCTGTGTCAAAGCAGCACATCTCTAATTGGACAGTGGAAGCAATCTCTATTGCTTATGAGGTGCCGCACACATTCATTCAATATTACAGTCTGGACATGGATTTCACACCAGGCTCAAGGGTCTATTAGTGACCCTCAGACACAGACCTTTTTGGACAGACCACATCCTCAGTATGTCGGAGTGGGTATACTTGTTCCTACAGTGTTAAGCTCATGCAATGTTGAGTTGACATTGAAAGGGAATGTCTGGGGTATGCATGTGACCCTGTTGCCTGAGAAGGGAACGAGACATTGCGTAGCTTTGTCATACTGGGGTATGCGTGTAAATTGCGTTTTCACTACAGACAAAGAAAAGATGACGTAGTTTACAGGCACCGTTTATAGTTACGCAATGCGTTAAATGCCACGTCACCTGGCCATGGCAAACCTATAAAAATTGGCATGATTTTTCAGACTTCACGCACGAAGGCTCTCCCACAGCGTTGAGCTCATGCAACGTCTCGTTCCCTTCTCAGGGACCAGGGTTACATGCGTAACCCAGACTTTTAGTTTATGTGAGGTAAGTAGTAGGAAAAACTTATCCCTTAGGACCCTAGCCAGTTTTTCAGCATTTTCACTTCCTATTTACTACAGGCGCAGCATGGTGGTGCAGTGATAGTGGTGCCACTTCAAACTTTCTTTCACTGTCTGTGTTCAGTTTCTGTACATGTTCTCCCCATGTGCATGTTCATGCCAGTTCTCCAGTTTCCTCCCATACCCACTTAAACCCTCAGTTAAGGTCACCACAAAGACAGAATTCAAATCTAGAATATAGCTATATATAACAGTTGCTTCTCCCCTTAGATGAAAAAAAAGGATTAAACTTCTTTGGTCATAAGCATCATTCATGAACTCATGCATACACAATGTTGCTAACAGGATGTGTTCCAGCTGTTGCCAACAGGATATGTTCGTGCTCACACTCTTTTCCCCCAATAGGGCCTGCAGAATTGGCAATAGGAAGTTCAGAGTCAGCCTTTAGGTCAAACAATGTGTTCTTTTTTTCTCAACACATGCTGTCCCACAACACTAATGATCCAAAAGAGCAGGAAGTCATGTACAAGCAACATGACCTCTGCCCACTCTTTGAGCTGTGCACAGGAAGTTATGACTCTTGTAGTCAAGAAACAAAACATTCTGCTTTACAGAGCTTGTCACGTTTTCTCTCATACTCCAATCCACTACTACTAAAAAGTAAATAAAACATCATGCTTATAATTTCTAAATGGGGTTAAATGATCAGCCAGAAAGCAAGATAACTCCTTTATGAGAGCACTTTTTTTATTTACAGTGATAATATACAATAGGTGAAAGTTAACTACAAAAATATACATTTAATGAATTATTTGGGACTCATGATAATTACATTTGTGCTTGCTGATCATTTTCTATGTGCACACAAATAATACTTTTGAAGTGATATCTGATCAGAAAATACAGAAATTAATTTATTTTAATCAAGAGCAGTATAGATATGTACAGCAATAATGGTTCAATATTTAGTATTCAAATTAAATATTCACTATATCTATAAATTCAGTCTTGCATTAGAACATCATGTACTTCATCTACACAGATTATGTCTTATTCAGCTGAGTGACCAGTGAAGCAAGAAAGACGAATATTACTTAATTCCCAGTGAATATTGTCATGTTTGTTCTGTCTCACTCATAACGAGAAATGTTTAAAAGCAATTAAGTCATTTCTTCTAGTCCTAATTCAGTGCAAATCACAAAGAATTCAGCACCTGATCAATGGGCTCTAAATACCACAAGAAATATAATGACATAAAGGACACAGGTTCACTGAACGGCATAAACTTTGCAATGGAATAAAACAACATGACAGAAAAATATATTAAATGAGAGGAAATTATTTTTTGTTTATATTTCATACTGCACATGAAATGAATGAAATACAGCATATACGCTATAGAGTCAAAAGGTGGTGTTGGGTTTTTTTTCGGACTCCTGATCATTACATCCATATATGGGCATTCCCCTAACTTGGTCTTGGTATGCTGTAGCTCTGTGGATAAGACATTTGCTTTGGGATTCTCTGGATAAGGGCATCTGCCAAATGCCATAAATGTAAATTTCCCTTCACTAGAGCTAAGTGTCCCAAACCTTTTCCAGCATGACAATGCCCCAGTGCACAAAGCGAAGTCCATGAAGACACGGTTTGCCAAAGTTGGAATGGAAGAACTCAAGTGGCCTTGCACAGAGCCTTGACCTCAACCCCACTGAACAAGAGCACTGACATGCCCCAGGTCTTGTAGCACAACATCGGTTCTTGACCTCACAAATGATTTTGTGGCTGAATGGGCAAATCCCCACAGCCATGCTCCAAAATCAAATGGAAAGCCTTCCCGGAAAAGTGGAGATTATTATAACAGCAAAGGGGGACTAAATCTGGAATGGGATGCTCAAATAGCACATATGTGATGTGATGGTCAGGTGTCCACAAACTTTTGACCACAAAGTGTATGTGCAGCCTTGCAGATCTAGTCATGAATGGGTGTCACTAACGAAGCTATAAAGGCTGGAACACTGTCTCTCTGACGTATGCCTCCACCCAGATAACTAGACAGGTTTAATGGCCAACAGCATCTGATTCACAGGCCACTGTCTCATCTGGCATTTATTCCGATTAGACCTCATTAAAACGGCAGCATTAGTACAGATTAATATGACATTTGACGCTCATTAATAGGGCAGAATTTCATGCTTGGTCTCTCCTTTCGTAAGGCCACTATAATTATCTGTAATATCTCTTCTCATGTGACTCAGTTTACAGAACTGCATATACTCTCTAATTAATCTGAGGGTGATTTTAAAAAGTCACCCATGGGCTTTCCAATACAGTCACTCACTCTCAGCAGCTGTGCTGGTCAGGATTGCAGTGGATCCAGAGCCTATACTGTGAACGTTAGGCCTGAGGCTGATATACATCCTGGGTGGGACACCTGTCCATCACAGGGCACCAAGCACACACATTCACATGCACATTAGCACACTTATTCACAGCAAGGGGCAATTTATCTTATCTAATCCACTTACTGGCAAGTTTTTGGTAGATGGGAGAAAACCGGAAAACACTGTGGAAACCCCTTTGCACACTGAGAACATGCTCAGAAACTCTACACAGACAGTAACCCGGGCTCAAAATCAAACTAGGGAACCCTGGTTCTCCATTACATTTATAACTAAATAGAAGACTCCAATTCATGTCCAAAAGACAGCACAAAACTCTGAAGAGTGATCATGAAAATCCCTTAAATGTGACCAAGTACACTCACTTTCCCATAATAGAGAGGGAACAAAGAATCCACTCACCCTTAGAATAAACAACTTCTGCTTGTAATAAAATTCACCCTCATCTCAGGAAAGTACACACATGAACTGGAGAGATCTTATACAAAAGTGTCCTTATTCTAAACTTAAAACCTGAGTACACTGTTATCAAGAAAAAGAGTGGAGTACAAGATGGAACAGTGTTGATCTATGAGAGAGCAGTTCCTTCTTTGCTGAAAAACTCACAATCTCTGATTTGCTGGATTAAACGCCCCAGCTCTCAATCCTATCAACTGATAAGGATCGATGGCCTCAAGTCAAACTTACACAAAAGCAGGGAGTAAGAGAGCATCTGAGTGAGTGCTACAACAATAATAAATCTAAACAACATTTCTTTTACAAAGACTGTGCCTCAAGGCATCAGTCAAATACCCACTCACCCACTCACACACACACATACATTTGTCCTGTTATCCTTGTAAGGACCTTCTGTTGACATAATTATTAATGCAGCTAATTACTGTTATGCCTGCACAAAAATCTAACCTTAACCTCACTAACCAAAAGGAAATCTGCCTTTTGTTCCTTGAAGGGACCAGCCAAATACCTTATATGATCTCCACATGCCCATACATACTGTACGTCTGTGTTCAATGTTTGTTATTTATTTGTACTGGTTATAAGTTGATTTATTATTTTGCACTGTTTTTGTAGGAGTGTGCAACTGTAGCACAAGAATTTCATTGTATATAGATGTGTACAGCACTCTTTATGCACATGTAGGGCTGCACAATTAATCGAATATTGATCTCGATTACGATTTTGACTGCCCATGATTACATGAACATGATCGACTGCAATACTGATGTTTAAAGTTTGTCCTCCGCTCATAGAAAACTCCACTGCAGATCAAATCAAGCGCTTCCTAAACTTACAGCCAGTCACCACAGAGTGGCTGGCTGTTAGCATTTTAGAGTTAGACCGTGGTGTAGTTCGTTTATAGCATATGGTTAGCTGTTTATTTCTTGTGATTGTATTTGGACTTCAAACTTCATAAAAGTTGTGTTCGTTTGTGAAAATTAACTTGATGGACAAAGCGTGTTAGTATTGTAAGCTGTTGTTGATTACAGAGTTTATTTTTTGCAATAATCCAAAAGCCTATGGAAAAATACTATTGGGTTTTTGTTGAGGGAACCAGTGTTATGCTAACTTCTGGGTTTCGGTACAAAATGACATCATCCCTGCACCTCTCTATTGCGTGATTTGTCTGCATCTCTCCTCCTGTAAACACTGTTATTGCCTTTTCTGCATACGCCTGAATTGTTTTCATTTGGTTGCATGTTGTTATATTTGATTGCATATTTTCATTTGGTTGATGGCATTTTTATTTTTTACTTATCCTATATTTTGGGTACAATTTTATTTATATTTTACTTATATTTTGCTTCTATGAGATGATGCACTTTAAGGATCAGTCTAATTTGATGCAAATGTAGCACAACATGGAGGTGAAAGCAGTGGTCTGTTTATTTAAATGTGAAAGTGCAATAAAAATATGTTGTCCCTAAAATAAATGAATAATCGTGATCTCAATATTGATCAAAATAATAGTGATTATCATTTTGGACATAATCGTGCAGCCCTATGCACATGGCAATAAAACTTGAAACTTTTACGTTTTCAAAAGTAGTTTTGCTCTTACTCTTTCTCTCGCTTTAGTTCACATTCAGTACAAGAGAAAGACACACAAAAAAATGAACAAATATTTGAGAGAAAAACTACAATAGAGAATAGACAGAGTGTGAGTTTCCACACACTTTCACCCCTTTTTGTTCACTTAATATAGCCTAGCTAATGTGAAAACTACTGTGCTGTGTTAACATGAATCATATTAGCTTCACATCTATATTTCTAGCATTTCTGAAATGTGACACATTTGATATCATTATTATTTCCAAAATGATAAACAGTATTTCTTTAGCGGGGAAATCATACAGTAGTTCAAAATTAATCTTAAAGTAAATCTTTCCATAACTACTGTTATTTCAGCAATAGTAAAAGTCATGTAATTAGAAGGGTGAGTTAGGGTTAGTTGTGTGAGTGTGTACCTACTGACCGGTCCTGGAAGTTTAAGGGGTAAATTGGGAAAAAGACAAGCAGCAAGTGTAACTGCTGTAATATGTATGTAATGTGGACAGATTGTTTGGTGTGTGTGTGTGTGTGTGTGTGTGTGTGTGTGTGTGTGTGAGAGAGAGACATGTAAGGATGCTGAAAGTTTAATGTTGAATATGCTAAAGCATGTTGGTGCTTTTTAAGCAGAACAAGAGAAAGTGAAAACAACTCTACGCAATGAAGTCTGTGCAGGTCTAAGCATGACTGAACAGACAAATATGTGGTTCAAAATTGAGTATTGCAAGAACATTTACAACACTTTACTAAGATGATACGTGTTTGCATCTATTTCGGAATCAAAACACCTTTATTCATCATCATCGTCATCATCATACACGATCTCTTACCTTCCATTACATAGACGAGCGACCCTACGTCACCCTCTTTAATGATGCAGCTGTCCTTGCCATACTCTACTGGATACATGCAGTCCACTATCTCCTGGATCTGGGACAGCTCCAGATTCTTCATGAAGTCATTGTCTAAGATGGCTTCTTTGATCAAGTCCTTGGACCTGTTTAAAACAATATTAAAATGAGGCAACGCAGGAAAATAACACACAAATCAGTACATCATTATGACCAGTGATGATTTGTCACTCAGCTCATCTCTGGTCATGCTCTTTTGGATCAAACAGCATTTGCATAAAAAAAATGCCATTTCAAGGGGAAACATGTAATTAGATAAGGTCCTTATCCAGAATTGTACCATATCAAAACACCTCAGAGGACATTTAGTAAATGGGGATTGATTAGATTTCAATCATATTTCAAGTAAAAAGCTGCACACAGATACACTCAGTCTTTTTCACAGTACAGTCATCCACACAACAGCTCATGTTTAGAAAAAAAAAAATCTCAGATAATGAATATGCAATGTAACCTTTCTCTCCAGGAAAAACAAATAAAATATTATCATCATCAGAGATATGACTTTAGTTTGAATTGCATATCACCTCACAGCAAAGTACCCTCTCTCTAAAGGAGTAAAAGCAGAACATCCCAGTCATTTTCATTTGAACCGGAATGCTGGTTGCATGAACACATATTCAAAATGATTAACTGCAAAATATCTCACAAAAAGAAATGTGAAAGAACTAAAAATACAAATGATAAATGTTTGCTGATATGTCAAATGTTCACTCATAGCATGATTACATTTACTTGTACTTATATTACAGGCAGAATAAGCAGTGACAACTGGCCATGATATTGGGCTAAAATATAATATCAATTAATAGCTCAACATTGAAACTAGTAGGGTTGAGCATGAGGGCATAATAAGAATGATCTCTCTTTCTCTCTCTCTCTCTCTCTCTCTCTCTCTCTCTCTCTCTCTCTCTCTCACACACACACACACACACACACACACACACACACACATATACATACAGCATTCATGATTTCTGTTGAAGTCTGCAATGCATTCCTCCAAATACCAAAGATAGCAAACATAAAAGTTGTAACACCCTCATTCAAACCAGACAATTTGTATTTTGATGTGATAATATGTGCTTAGTCTGTGTGCTTTTTCTAAACTTTTACTTTCTCTTCTAAAGGCAGATTAGGGTGAAAATGATGGGCTAATAATCCACTTCATTCAGATTGATTGCACCTGAAACTGTATTTCACATGCACCTTCTCAATCACTGCTGATGATATGTTATCGAGGCATCAACAACATGGGCTGAAAAATATTAGCCCAATAAAGTTCACCACATACTGTTTACAATCCACAGGTATGCCGCACCAATGACAAAAAACAGTGCCCATTTCAAGTTCTGCATGATTCATATAGTTGGTACTTTCCCTCTACACCGACACGTGCGGACATCCTCATGCTCTGACAACCTTTATTCAGTATGCTGTGACCCAAACATAAATAAACACAGCTAAAGTAAAAAATCATGCTCAAAAGATCATTATACTTTCATTAGTGTTGAAGATGCTTTAAAAGAAACTTTGAAGCAATTGATTGTTAATTGATTGATTCCTTATTCAAGAATCTAACAGTGGCTCTTTATCTTTCAAATGCATCCTAGACAACCAGAAAAATGTCCAAATTCAATGTTCAGTGACACACAAAACAATATACTGGCATCTATATCTATTCATCTATTCATCTATTTCACTTCCTGGAACACTAACAGTGTGTGCTTTCAGTGTATTTTTAATATATGTTTTTGTTATTCTTGTTCTCTGGTATGATTTGAATTTTTTTTTCAGTGCAAACAACTTTGGATATGTACTGTATGACCAGTTTTTATTCTTATTCTTGATTTTTTTTTTCAGTTTATGCCAATAAAAATCAGTATGGATGACTTCTTATCATAAGACTATCATTATTTGATATAGTTTTTGGTGTAATTTTGTTTTTAAGGATCTGATATTTTGTGTTTGTAGTTTAAGGCAAGCATGAGTATGTTTTATTTCCAAGTTTAACTGGGAAAACTGGAGTGTGAGGATAGTACTTCACTCTTGGCTTTTGGGCCTTTAAGGAGTAAGTGTTATAATTAGAGAGTGAGCTGCTGAGAAGGCATAGTCAGGGAGGCAGTCAGATTTATACCCAAAGGAGGAGAATGATACTGGCCTCATTTACAGCAAATGAGCCCTGTAGTTTCCAGTGGATTGCAATTCTTAACACACTCTACACTTCTTTTTCTCTTTGACTTGTGGTTTTTACTTCTTTCCTTTGCTAAGAAGAGATTCATATCCTACAGGTCTGCAGGAACAAACACAGACTACTTCCCTTAAAAGGATAAAACTGAGAGTCATAGAGATGGGAAAACAGAGACGGTGACAAGAAAGACAAAAGAAAGACACTGGCGAAGGAAATAAAGGAATAAATGTGTCAGAGAGCAGATGGACACAGTTTCCCTAAATGATTGATTCGGGTTCAAGTAAAAGCCAAAAGTCAAAGCAATTCAAATAACAGCCTGTGTGACTATGAGCCATTTTTATATGCTTTTACATATACATATATATATATATATATATATATATATATATATATATATATATATATATATATATATATATATATATATATATATTTATTTATTTATTTATTTATTTATCTGCTTATAACAACTATTCAAGGTAATTATATAGATCAGAGTGATGATCAATGAACTAAACAATATTTAAGGTATTTTTGAATGGTATGATGTCCAAAACAGTTAACACAGTCAGGATGATGGTGAAGGAGGGAAAGTATAAAACTGTAGAAGCAATGAATATAGAAGAGCCCAAATATAAAACTGCACAGTTTTCCAAATTAAAACACTATTTCACAATGCTACTGCTTCATATGCCTAAACATATGGCCACACTTTCTGTGTTAGTAATACATGTTTGACTTATTATTGATCATTAAAGTCAGCGGTTGTGATTAGCTCTGAGAGCTTCTGTCATACACCACTTTCATAACAATCTGTTAAGAACAATCACAAAAAGAAGACCATCCAGAGAGAATCTCACATGTACAATCTCAAATGCAGCTCCTGAACCTCACCAAGTATAATTAAAACTACAGGGTGTCCCAAAAGTCTCCATACATAAGGGAAATTAACACTTTTTAGCAAAATGTCTTCCAAAATTTCTCATAGTTTATATTATATCAATTTTTTCAGATAGCCTTTAAGAAGGCCTTTGACAAAAGAAGAACATATTGAAACCATTCTCATGGATGGATCGGGAAGCTGTGGCAAGGTTGCAATGGACTTTAACAGGCAAGCATCTAACACACAACACTGTTGCCAAACTTATTAACAAATTCATAAAGACTGAAAGTGTTGCAGCCCAACCGAGAAGTATTCATCCATGAACATCCACTGAAGAAGGCACAACTGTCATGCTGCTGGCAAACATAGTCCCCTGTGTTTGAAGAATTTTGGGAAACCCTGTATACCTGCCATTCAGTTTTGTGGGTAGATTAGACCATAATCAATTTCTTTTGGTCATGCACACTGTCAAAATGTTTGGCAACAAAAGGAGATTATATACAAGAACAAGTATCTGATACCCCACTGAAAAATATTGCACTGATGTTTTGGATCATGAATCTCAGGATTTTGAATTCTGCTAAGTGCCAGGATTTTTCAGCCAAACACCAGGTTGGCTCTGCCAGGAGTTTCAGACATGGCTATAGATAGCAATTTCAACAAAATGATGAGCAAAACTTCCAAATCAACAAGAAAATGTTGAAAGAAACACAAAATCAATGTTTGGCAATGCCATCTCAATCTCTGGATTTGAACCCTACTGTGGTCTGAATTGAAGACCCATATGCACAAAAGTAAGTGTGTAAAGCAGTTTAAAGTCCTCTGCATGGAGTAGTGGACCAATATCCCTCTACAAACTTCTTAGAAATTACAGGAAGACAAGAATAATGTCATTACTACTGCCTTTATATAATGCTTGCTGAAATAAGACAACATTTACACCTACATATTTTGTCTATTTAAAGTAAGACTTTTAATGATCTTTTATTGAGCATCATTGGATGTTCTATCTCTGTTTCGCAAACTTCCTCTCAGACCTCCAACTCCTACACTCCTATATGCATGAAAACATCCCACATTTTTTTGTACAGTCCAATCTATACTATCTCGTAATGTAGTAATCATGATTAGATAGCCTTGTATCTTATACTTTATTTCAGAATAAGGAATTTGTATAAATTCTGTATATGAGAAATGTTACAAAACATTATACGAGAAGTGTGGCAGACTGGAAAGTTACTGAAACGTAAATAAATGCAAATGTTACTGACTCAGTTCTTTAACATTCAAATCAACCACATACAAGAAGTTATCATTTAAAAAAAAACCCTTTGTAATGCTGATGCAAAGAGTTGTAAAATGTAAAAAGTGGCATTAGCTATTTTGAGCCCCTTCCTTCTATATCACTCTTCTGAAAGCAAAGCAAACAAAGGAGACATTTATCTCCTAAAAGCAAAACATGGGAAAATGTGACTAATTAATGCTCCTTTCAAGTATAGCTCAGCAAAGCACAGACAATTAAAATAAAGACCAATGTCTTTTTTGAAAACATTACTGAACACAACATACAGATAAAGCTTATTTGCTTTTAGTGATGTCTATAAACATGCTTATCATTTCTTCATTTTAGGCCCCATTTGGCCATTCAGTATAATTTTAATTCCTTTCTTTTTGCAATACCAAAAGTGAACTGACAATAGTGTCTGGATAAATTGCAAGGAATCAGCAACAGACAATGCCTAGTTGGCTGTTTTCACAACACGTCTAGCATTCAGTCAAAGAATCATTAGTATTAAACATTCAGTTAAACATTTATGTAAAAGAATAAGAGCATAAACAACATGCCACTGAAGAGCATTATGGAAATTATGGGTCTGGGACAAATGTAACATTCACAGTTGCAACATGCATTTTCTCGGTTAAAGTACAAACATGAAAACACATACACATGCCCTTAACTATCCTCTACCTGAATATGATACTTGACCTTAGGCCTGTGTTAAACTCAGTGCACGAAAGCTCTGACTAATCAATTATCTTTCACCAACATAAATAAAACCCTGATTCAGAAGTAACTTTTTGGTTTAGTTCGATGTTTGTATGCATTGAGCCATTGATCATTTATCATCTGGTTCCAGGTTATCACACTAACTTGACTTCTTATCCTGAGATGCTCACAGAATACACCTATGTGAGTTATCATAACAAATTACAATATCTACAGAATGTGACTGTTTTTCAAGTCAAATTATGACCCATATACATTTATCATGGTGCAATGTTACTAAAGATCGGGCTTTAGTAGGTATGCATATATTAGTATATCTTTATATATTTTGGCATGTATTTATTAGTCAGTGGGCTAAAGAGGGCATCATGTCGACAATAAACCAGGACCAGCTAAATTAGGAATCTATACTTTCCCTATTTACAATACAAAATAATGGCAGTTAAAATATAAGCACACTGAAAAAAATAAATTAATAATTCATTGCTGGTTTAGGAAATTATGCCCTTTTAAACAGCTGTGCTTTCTCCTGAAAAATGATGCACATACCCACATGTAATCATTACTTCCTGTTACAACTAGAACATGATTTTACATAATTTAGTTAAACTAAACACAAACATTTCATGATTGTCTTCAATTTAACGGAGAAACGGCAGAATGACAAGATACACAAAATACAGTTAAAAAGTTATTTGGAGTTAATTCACAGCTTCTGAGCTCATTGCCACTGAGTATGAAGTGAAGCATTACAGCCATGTTGCATCTCCTCCACTAGAAGACAAAACATCCTCTGTTTTCTTTGTTCTCTGGATGCAATAGAGAGATCCATTCCACAAGAGCATGTATGCAAATCAACAGGTGACCGAATCCCACAGCTACAACAACAACGAGTTATTAATTCATTACTGATACTTGCTTAATAAAATGTTAACTTTAAATTCTAACTCAGCCAACAATTTTCTATGGGTGATGTCATTTGTGAATGTTGTGCTGGAAAAGCTGGCATGCTTTCGGAATGATGCACATCGTCAATTTTCATACCACTACTTTGATAAGCAAATGATCTCTCCATTAAGCAAAAGAAGCACTAGTATATTCAAGCCCTTTGGCAATCGGGAATTGGTAGCCCACTGTGCTGAACAGTTCTGATACACAGGCTTTTTGTTTTTGAGCTCCCAGCTGTGAAAATGTCTTTCACATGGAAATGTCTTCCATATACAGCATGCTGTGTTAATGTGCAAGATTCTGAGTTAACAGCTTAAAGGAACAGGGTTTTTTTTTTTTTTCTTGTTTTTTTTTTCATTCAGTTCTCTGATTAATTTTGAGTTTAGATGAATCGAGGCAGCGTTTTTAACTGGGGTTCTCTGCTGACAATCCTTCCCATTTCTTAAATGCATTTGCTATAGCATGCAACTATATTGAACAAAAAAAAGACTCAAAAGTTCTTTACATTAGTTCTGATTTCTTACACAGCTGGGATTAATAGAATAGTCAGCAGCCTTGCTTCCCAAACCTGGTCCCCCTGTCCTGCACATTTCAGTGTTGTCCCTTCTCCAAACACACCTGACTGAACTAATCAGCTAATTAACATCCCTTCACGAGTTGAAGTGGGTGTGTTAAAGCAGGGGAAAGTCTATGTGCAAGACATGGGGTATTCCAGGACCAGCCTTAGGAGCCTGTGCGCTATACTATACTGTGCTTGTTAGACTTGTGATATGACGAATGATAAAGCACAGAAACTCGACGGAAGAAATTCGCTTTAGAGTAAACCTACTTTGAACTCTTGGAGTAGAAGGGTAGAGTTACATGGTTCAGGTCCTGGATGTTGAAGGCGGTGGGCTCGGCGGAGATCGCCTGCCTCTTGGTGCGCTGCTGCTCCTGCTCGTTGTCTTTGTGCACGCGCTGAGTGGCTGGCCGGATCACGGAGCGATATTTATCCAGCTCGTTCTGTAGTTTCTGAATGAGCTCGTCCTTCTGGTCCAGTTCAAGCTCAAGTTCATCAATGAGCGCATCTCTCTGCCTCAGCTCTTCGATCTTCTCCTGTAACGCGTACTGCAGGTCCCTCAAAGTGCCCATGGCTCTCTCTCTCTCTCTCTCTCTCTCTCACTCACTCACTCACCCACCCGCGCGACAATTTTCCAACTTTCTCACTGATGCTTCAGTATATTAACTCACAGAAAACAACGCGCTTTTATTTATTGCAACCTAAAGGAACAGCGAAGTGGGCTGTTCAAGAAAAGCAGCGCAGTCCGCGCGCATCTGTGCAGGAGAATGTGGAGTGTCCTCGCGCTGCTGTGACAGTTCCCGCTCTTTCGCGCGTGCGTCATACAGCGCGGGACTCCTCACGCCAAAGATTCCTCTACTTCGAGCAAAAAGCCAAACTACATATGCTACTACCTTGCTAACTAGTACTTAAACGAGTACGTCATCAGGTTACCATAGGAACCATAACAGCACGCGCGTCTTTACGACGTACGATCAATAGTAAAATTATGTCGGTTTGGAGGTTTTTGACAACTGGGGCATGCTAAATACATCACTGGCCGAATTTCCGTATTTCTCCCAGTTGGTTCTAATAATGGCATTATCACATGGCAACTAAATCATGACACTGATACAGTTAAAGAAAGAAAAAAAGGTGCCGGGTGAATCTGGTTTCTGCAACCCGCTGATTGCTGATATTCTTAAAAGTATTCTTCGCATTGGAACATTTTTTTTTTAAATTACATTTATCTAGGCAAATGAAGGCTTGGATCTATGCATACATTTGCATATTTATAATAAAACCAAACATCCAGTCTTTGGGTGAAATTATTAATTGTGAAAGTGCTCCCAAGGCTTTTAAGCACAGTTCATTTGAATATCGCTGGTTTATGGATTTTTAAAAAGTGACAAAGTGGGCGGAGCATAAAGACTTAAAAATTCAGAAAATATGGTGGTGCAACTGCACAAAAGTTGTGAAAAAGATTTTTTTTTAAATCGCTACAGTTTAAGATATATATATATATATATATATATATATATATATATATATATATATATATATATATATATCTTGCAGTATATGTAATGATGTCCCAGAACCCATCACACAGCTTGGATGAATAGAGTAGTCTGTGTGAGAATGAATCATTAACAGTAAGCCCTATATGCTTATGGTCCTCATTGTGGGGACTCTTGAAAATGTTTCTATATTGAAAGAACTGGTCTGGGTTTTGTGGTTAGAAAGTTCAGGTTCCGAAAACACACTTGCTTAATAGCCTAATGTTTGAATGGTTTGATTATTATTATTATTGTAAAATAAAGCTTTGCTGTGATTATAAGGGGGTCTGTGGAAATGTTTTAACACTAGAAGGGATCCCTGTAGGCAAAAGTTTGAGAACCACTGCTGTATGCATTTTGAAGTGAATATTGCTCTATAAAATGGATGAAACAAGAGACAGGCTTAAGCACTTTTAAAGCTGGAACACCATAGGTTCCATAAACTGGCTTCAAGTGAATCGGGAATTCTGTATAGAGATTAGTGGACAAAGAGATGTGAAAATTATGTCTGTGTGACAAAGGTCCAAAGGCACCCTCTGGTGTACAAACTACTTGAACGTCAATTTTCTATTTGGATGTCTTCTATCTCTTCACAAAAGTGGGTTATTAGAGAGGTTTTTAATTCAATCCTGGGACACCATGCGTTGCACAATTTTGGATTTTATTCACACTAAACTATCTGATTGAGCTCATGGTGGGCTTTGACAGTGTCAAAATGACAAACTGCATGAAGTTTTGTGACAGTAGGGAAAACATAAATATGCACAAATAACATATATAACACAAATATGGAAAACACAAATATAGGAACATATAGTTGTGCTCACAAATTTACCTAAACCTTGCAGAATCTGCAAAATGTTAATAATTAAAATAAAGAGGAATCATTAAAAATGGTGTTTATTTATTTATTTATTTATTATTCATTTATTCGTACTGCTCTAAATAAGCTATTTCACATAACAGATATTTACATATAGCCTAGTCCACAAGACACAACAATAACTGAATTTACACAAACGAAGCAGTTCGAAAGTTTAATACTGTGTGTTGTTACCTGGATGAACAATGACTGCTTTTGTATTTTGTGATAGTTGTTCATGAGTCCCTTGTTTGTCCTGAGCAGTTAAACTACTCACTGTTCTTCAGAAAAATCCTCTGGTCCTGCACATTCTTTGCTTTTCAAGCATCTTCAGCATCTTTCCAACAGTGGCTATATGATGTTGAGATCCATCTTTTCACACTTAACTTATATGGCTTATCTTATGTAACTGAAGGGCAGTACAAAATGAAAAAATATTAAATCTTTAAACAAAAATAAGATCCACCCATCTTCTACCGCTTACTCCTTCTTCAGGGTCACAGGGAACCTGGAGCCAATCCTAGGGAGCATCGGGCACAAGGTGGGGTACACCTTGGACAGGGTGTCAGTCCATTGCAGGGCACAAACACATACACACTCACACACCCATTCATACACTATGGACACTTTAGACATGCCAATCAGCTTACCATGCATGTCTTTGGACTGGGGGAGGAAACCGGAGTACCCGGAGGAAACCCCCACAGCACGGGGAGAACATGCACACTCCACACACACACAGCCCTGGCAGGAATCAAACCCCGGACCGTGGAGGTGTGAGGCAAACGTGCTAACCACTAACCACCGTGCGCCCCCACAAAAATAAGATATTTAAACAAAATAATAAATTACACCAATAATCCTGTTCAAAAGTTTACATCTCCCTGGCTCACACATGTGTTACCTTCTTGAACATCAGTGAATGTTTGCACCTTTTGTAATAATTTTGTATGAGTCCCTCAATTGTCCTAAGTGTGAAAAGATCAACATCATAGGCACTGTAGAAAAGGGGTCAAATATGCAGTAGAAGCTGGAAAAGCAAAGAACGTGCAGGACCTGGAGGATTTTTAACTGCTCAGGACAAACAAAGGACTCATGAACAACAATCACAAAACATAAATACTGTTGTTGATCATTCAGGTAACAACACATAGTATTAAGAATCAAGGGTATGTACTTTTGAACTGGTTCATTTGTATAAATTAACTTTATGCAAACATCTGTTATGTGAAATAGCTTATTCAGGGCAGTACGAAATAAAAAAACAAAATGCAATTTTAATGATCCCTCTTAGGTTTTTTAAATTATTAACATTTTGAAGATTCTGCAAGGGGTATGTAAACTGTATATATACGTGTGTGTGTGTGTGTGTGTGTGTGTGTGTGTGTGTGTGTGTGTGTGTGTGTGTGTGTGTGTGTGTACGCGTGCAGAGGTTCAGGGATAGCTGGTATATGTTCTACAAGCTATAGAAGCTTCATGTTGAAAGATTTCCATGGCAGATGAAAATACCCAGATGCCATGAAAAACTTATCAGGGAGGTACAATAAAAAACAATAAAAATAAAAAAATAAACCAAAAATAGCAGAACATGACTGGTTCCATCTGGAATATTCTGTGTGTGTTTGTGTGTGCGTGGGTCGGTGGGTGTGTGTATATATATATATATATATATATATATATATATATATATATATATATATATGTGGGACAGCTGTGGCTCAGGTTGGCGGTTTGATTCCCGGCCCACATGACTCCACATACCGTAGTGTCCTTGGGCAAGGCACTAAACCCCAAGTTGCTCCCGATGGCAAGTTAGCACCTTGCATGGCAGCTCTGCTACCATTAGTGTGTGAGTGTGTGTGAATGGGTGAATGAGACACAGTGTACAGAGCTTGGGATAAAAGTGCTATATAAGTGCAGACCAGTTATGTACAGACACACATACATACATATATATAAATTAGTATAGTTTTCTATCTGTCCTTCAGAAAATCTCTCTCAGGCTTTAAATTTCACCTCTACAAACTCTTCTTGCATGGCTCTTCCTCTGTAAATCGATGGTAAGGGAATATGTTGTAATATGATGATTGCTGCTGTTCACTGGTGCCACAGACCCACAACAGCCAGTGTTCTGTCTCTGACCTCTGAATCTCTGACAACTGAACAAACAGCAAGGCCTGGATTGGATGGCACCTTGGGATATCGGGGGATATAACTGGGGACAAATTATAGTTTTTTTTTTAAACATTGCTAAGCAACTAATCACCCAACTGCTTAATCTAAATGGTCATTTGATACAGATAAGCCCATCTGAGTGTGGTGAACTGGTATGCAATTCTGAACAGATACTGTGGACATGAAAGGTTCAAATGAATAATAAAAGCCATCTGTAGCTTCCATAATGCTGCTTGACTTGGCATAAAGAAATAAAGCATGGAGTATTTATTGGCTAGGACGGTGGTGACCAATCTCCGCACTCTCTAAGAGACCACCATGTAACATAGCCTCTGCATTCTGCATTTTGTCTGTAGTATCACACATGTCACAGCACATAGTCATCCAATAAAAACAATCAGGTCATGTCCTCTCATGTCCCAAACTCTCTCTTTAGGGACCTGTTCATCAAAGATACGATACTTTTATTGCTTTTTTGACTAATTATCGTTCTGTAAATTTTAGTTAAATGCTCTGAAAATAAACATTTGGAATACAGCTGTTTCTCAAACATCTTGTGACCTCCTCTTTTTTTTTTTTTGTTTTGTTTTTGTTTTATAACTGTTGATTCTCAAAATTCTTTCAGAGTTTGGACAAAGTTTGGCTGGCCTGGTCAAGACTAAAGATGTTTTCTGTCTCCATATTTGTGTGCCTCGAATAGGTTCCAAAAAAGATGTTGCTCTCTTGTTTACAAGAAGATATGACTGGGGGGGCGGACACTGATGCAGAACTAGTTAGCATGTTGTGACTTAAACGAAGAAGGAACACATACAATATGACTATTTGACTCAATATAAGGGGCATAAATGTTTTTTTAAAGTCCTTATGTAAATGAACAATCCAATTTTTTTCGTGTGGCAGTAAAATTGTTTACATTCTCTGAATTTTACCTGCTTCACGCACTTCCAGCCTGAAAACTGCTTTGTTCATCTGAAAGATCAAAACCAATACAATATGGGGTTGCTGCCCTCTTGTGGTATTTTTTATTAAGCAAGAAAATAATGATAATAATAATAATAATAATAATAATAATAATAATAATAATAATAATAATAATAATAATAATAATAACGAGCCCAGGGATATTCTGCATAATTAAATCACTAGTATGCCACTCTCAGGTGTAAAAACCGCCTGCGTGTCAGAAGGATAAGTGTAATCTAACAAAAGTATTTTATTTTATGGCTTGAGTTTATTTGAACTGCTTCAATACTTTCTTTAATAGCCTATGCGGACAGATCTTATCTGACATTAGCAACTAACTTCTCTAATAGCTTATGGCGCTTGGCTGAGAACCTAAATCTCACCAAAAAAAATGGCTTAGGTTTTATTGGGATCCAAGAACTTAACGTCATCTATATTTTAACAAGCATTAGATCCCATTAGAAATGAAAGTGTAATTTTCCTTGGCACTGCGTACATCTGGGTATATCTCTGTTATATGGGAAGGTGTGTGGTCTTTAAGGTGCAATCATGTGCAGTATATTAGGTTATTATTTTAATTATAAAGATATATACTAAACGTAGGCCTACAACAGATGTAACATTTATGGTAGCACACCAGCAACTAGGAAAAGTGCACACTGGCACTCTTATTTCTGAGACTGCAGCATTGTTTTTGACATAGCTGGACATGCCTGTGTAATATTATGAAGTATTTTAGTTCCAGCAGTTCTCTTATTATTATTTTTTTTTTTATAGCAACAATGTCATGCAATGACATCTAATACCTAAACTGGTGCATTTCCGTCAGATTGTTATTCGTGCACATTTAATGTAAAGATGTGTGGTTTAAAAAAAAAAAAAAAAAAAAAAAAGGCAGGCCAGAAACTGGAGGAAGGGGGTTGAACATATGGTCAAACAGAGCACTTTCTAATGGCGTATTAAATATCCTCAGACAGGCTCTTGGGCGCTGCGCGTTTAGACCCTAAAAGCCGATAATGTACGAAGCTTCCTGTGCTCGCCGCCCGCTGGGAACACGATGATGGTTTGGATCAATTATAGACTCTCATTCTTCCTCTCACTCCCCCCTTTCCCTGCTATACAAAGATGCGCGGTCATCATCAGCGCATGAGAATGAAAGAGCTGCACCATTCATGCCCATCATTTACAATAGAAAAGAAACTCAGCACTGATTTAGTTGCACGGTGTCAATGAAACATACAGAAAGATCAGCAATTTAAAAAAAACAAAAAGTTCCAAAACACTAAAGACATCACAGAAGTTAGCATAACTGCGTGTAAACAGCACGCTGTAATAAGTGCATTATGACAGCTCTGAAGGCTCACCTATCAGATTTGGCGAATTTGCGGAAGCTTTGCCTCGTTAAATCCTGGTGCGTTTGCGGCTCGGCTGAAATGCCCTGCGCGCGCCGCGTCCTCGGTTCGATCACTTGCGCGCTCGGTAACACGGACTGACACTTGTGCAGTTTCCGCTTCAGCTCGTGCATCTCATCCTCTCGCTCTGTCAGGCGCCTCTCCAACTCCCGAATTCTCTCCTCCTTCAGAATCAAGATCTTGGCAAAGTCTTCCTCCAGGTCGCTCATCTTTAAGGCGCGCCAAAAGTTTAATCTCGCAAGCGACAACGAGAGTGAACAAAATTACACCACAAGAAAAGAGGTCGCTTTTGAAGGCAGGAGTCTGGTGTGGAACAAGGGAGCGGCGTCGATGGTCCACGTGTTTGCGCTAGATCGAGCTCACCGGGAGAAGAATGAGACAGCGGCGGAGACGCAGGGCGCTGATGGGGATGATGATCACCTCTCATCCAGAGAGCAATTCTGTCACTTTACACACACACACACACACACACATACACATACACACACGCACGCAAGGAGAGAAGGATCGCTGCCGTTTCTGATTAGTCATTCATTTCCGGGATGAAGCAAATCCGGAGTTACTGAAACCCTCACTCAAAATCTCAACGTCGAGCTAAACTCAGAGCTCGGCGCCTCGGACGGGTCACGTGGTGTAAAGGATGACGTAGCTGAGTGTAACTCGACTCGACTGTTATGAATTGTGTTGTGTGGGCTAATATTCATTTGGACTCGACGGCAGAATTTTGTCTTATGAGTAGGACAAAATGGTCATCGCGAGCTGCCTGCGGATAAACGGTGTAATCTGTGCATGAGCTACTTTTCCTTTCCTTTCACCTAAAGTGAAGAGACTAGGCTGTCTGTTTCAAAAGTCTACAGAAGACACTCAGGAAACTGTGTAGACTGTGTAATGACCGGGGTCAGAAAAAGTGCTCATCAACGCTTGGGTCACTTAAAACTCCTAACAAACACGAGGTCTATTTATTCACAATTCCTGAAAGTGTCATTAAAACCCAGAGAGAGAGAGAGAGAGAGAGAGAGAGAGAAAGAGAGAGAGAGAGAGAGAGAGAGAGAGAGAGAGAGAGACTGTAAGTGGGAATGTCTGTAACTTTAATAATAAGCTTAATAAATAAAACGTTAAACTTCTCATAATAAGGTGTGCAAAGCATTTTCCAGACATAATTTTAGAATTACTTCATGGCTGAAAGCATCATCATTAAATAGGAATGATGAGAAACAATGGATGGATTAATTTAATTTAGAATATGTAAGGATCTCACTAATTAATTGAAAATATAAATATACAACTGTGGTTATTACATACAGCATCTTGATTATTTTAAAAGAATGTTGGCCATATTGACTTGACCTATTTGGTTACAAACAAAAGCCATATGCCTGTTTATTAAACAATAGTTTAGGTACAGTAGATTGGATTTATAATACAGAGTGTCCCAGATAGCCTTTAAGAAAGCCTTTGACAAAAGAACATATTGAAATCATTCTCATGGCTGGATCGGGAAGCTGTTGCAAGTTTGTGATGGACTTTAACAGGAAACATGGCAAGCACATCACACACGACACTGTTGCCAAACTTATTAACAAATCCAAAAAGACTGGAAATGTTGCGGACCAACCGAGAAGTGGACGCCCACCAACATCCACTGATGAAGGCACAACCAATGTGGTGCTGGTGTACATAGTACCCTAACAGTATATGGATATTTTTTGGGACACCCTGCATTAATAAACACAGTAGTTTAGGCTTTGTTGTGTATTACATTATAATCAAAAGTACCCCCCCCCCCCCCCCTCTCTCTCTCTCTCTCTCTCTCTCTCTCTCTCTCTCTCTCTCTCTCTCTCTCTCTCTCTCGCTCTCTCTCTCTGTTTGTATCACCCTAGTGCCCTAGTGGTACTATGCAGTAATGCAGTGTTCCCCTGTTCACCTGAGGGACAGATAAGATTACAGGTGTTTGAGGGTGAACTCCAGGGTAAGAGCGGGGGCAGACATTACTCATCTCTTTCTTGTTACACTATCCAAAGCCAATATTTAATGGACCAGGTGACACCGGTGTCACCTCTCAATCAGTCCTGCCACTTGAATGAGATGCAGGATAGTGGAGATATAATGTCTTTGATATTGCACTTATATGGCTGACATCAATATGTGTGCTAATATATATTGTACAACACTTAGTTCCTGTCTATGAATCTGATTCAGTTTTGAGTGCTGATATTTAGTATAACCACTCTGGGATGTTTCACTGTTTGTATCACTCCACCCATATGTGTTCGCCACATAAAATTCCACATCCTACTTTTAAACAGTTACAACAGTAGTGTTAGTGACATCATCAGCGGACATGGTAAATTATGCTTTTCAGGAATATAACTTTTCAAATATGAAAGCTCATCAGATTAAGATGAAAAGGATGAAGGGACACCAATGTCAGCAGAAGCACCTTTAACAGGAATTTACAAATCAATGTGAGCTAGCTAGCCAGCTAGCTGACATGCTTGGGATCTGTTTTAAGTAGTGGAGTAAAAATAAACAGAACATTTGTCCATATTGTGTCTGAAATATCTACTCAATATTATTTTTTTTCTTTATAGAAATGTTGTATAAAAGCACAGATTAGCTAGGCAAGTCACCCTGTGGGCTCGTGCTCACGCCAACTCACAGCTGTGCAGTGTATCAGTGTAGCCACACTCTTGCATGTGTGACATTGCTTCAATATGTACACTGCCTGGCCAAAAAAAAAGTGACACACTCTAAAATTTCACTCCACCATCTTTAGCTTTGATTACAGAACGCATTCACCGTGGCATTGTTTCTACAACCTTGTGCTACATGTTAACTTTTGGTAGTTAACATCCCAAAGACTTACAATGGGGTCAAGTTCAGGACTCTGTAGTAGCCAATTCATGTGTGAAAATGATTTCTCATGCTCCCTGAACCACTCTTTCACAATTTGAGCCTAATGAATCTTGGCATTGTCATCATGGAATATGCCTGTGCTGTCAGGGAAGAAAAAAATCCGTTGATGGGATAACCTGGTCATTCAGTACATTCAGGTACTCAGCTGACTTCATTTTATTGCTGCATAACGTTGCTGAACCTGGACCTGACCAACTGAAGCAACCCCAGATCACAACACTTCCTCCAGAGTCTTGTACTGTAGGCACTATGCATGATGGGTGCATCGCTTTTTGCTATTCCCTTCTTACCCTGATGCTCCCATTGCTTTGGAATAGGGTAAATCTGGACTCATCAGACCAGATACCCTTTTTCCATTGCTCCACAGTCCAATCTTTATGCTCCCTAGCAAACTGAAGTCATTTTTATCTGATTAGCCTTACACTGATTAGACCACACAGCTGTTTAGTCCCAGTCCTGTACATTCTCATCGCATTGTACATGTGGAAGTGCCCTTACTTTCACTATTAAACATAGCCATGAGTTCGATTGTCGATTTTTTTTTTTACGATGTGACTTCACCATGCATTTTAAGGATTTCAAATCATGATCATTCAAGATTTTGAATATTCGTTTTTCCAGCCACATTTCTGCCTCAAAGTTTTCAGTTCACCCCTCTCCTTCCAGGTTTTAATAATATGTTGGACAGTTCTTAACCCAATTCCAGGGATTTCAGCAATGTCCTTAGTTTTTTTCACTTTAACATCTTTTCCACGACCATGGGACACAATATGTCTTCCCACATGGTTGTTTAAGAATTGAGAAGCTACACAATGCATCAGTTAGGGTAAAAAGAATTGTTGCCAGCTAAAACATATTAGTCACTGCAATAACGATCCAATCATATCTTAAGTATTTGCTTATTTAATTACAAACAGCAACGTTTTTTGGCCAGGCAGTGTAGGTACTGGTTCAATTAACTCACTCCAAATAAAATAAGCATCTTCCTGTTTGGGTGGTGTAGCTATTCTAAATTTCCACAAGTTGTGAAGGAGTGTGGGTTTGAGTGTGTGCATGGTGATCTGGTGGACTGGGATAGATAGACTGCTATCCCCAGGGTACCTGGGATATGCTCCAGTTTCACCATGACCCTGACCTGGATAAAGTGGTTACTGAAGATGAATGACTAAATTGTCCTTTTTCACTCACTGCAAGTGATCCTCTCTGAAGCCCACGAAACAATGAGACCTTTCACATTTTGTCATCAGGTAAGATTCCATAATTACAAACATTACTAAAGTCTGCTTACAGATCGCATTGTTATTTCATTTCATGAACACAAATCTGTATTTGTTACTAATGAAAAATGTGCATATTTCCCATTGCTTATGTTTAAAAAATTATCATTCTGCACTATAGAGAAAATTGGCAGATGTACCTGTCTTAAGGGGCAGAAATGCCCTTCATTGTCCTTTTCAAGTATGTGCTTATGAAATATTGAGATTGTCTGTAAGCTGAAGCAGTCAGTTTGGAATCCCCAGGTCAGAGGAAAGCCTGTCTTTTTTCTTCTAACACCCTAACATTTACTGTCTGCTTAGATTCTGGCAGCTGGCAATTCTCACCATGCTGCTTTTCCTGCTCTATATCTATCTTGATTTTCCCATCACCATCTGTCTCTCTTTCCTTCTCTCTTTCTCTCTAATCTCACTTATTGTCTCACATTGTATCACTTTCTCACTTCCCTAGACTTGACATGCCAGGTGTATTTTTAGATGACTGCTTTGACACTTTTTTTTGCAGAGCCCATTGATTTATTTCTATCAGATGTGTGCTTCCTTTTAAATCAAGCATGAGAAATTCCACTGTGAGCATTCCTCATCGCACAGCCTCACTCATTATTACACAAGGTCAGAACACTCACATAACATATTATATTATCTCCTTGGGATAGAATGTTTTAGCACCCTATATTATTGTTAGTGATCTACAAAGCTTCCCCCAGCCTCTAATGAGACATAGTTAATATGAACCTTGTGGTATCATGCATCGCTTCTGCAGCATGTATGACATCCCTTAGTCTTAATATAGTTTACTAATGTGTTATTTGTGTATCCATCTGTTTGAATGGCTTCACATGCTTTCCTTTTGCAGCCTCATATTCTGATGGTGCTAAACTGTTCTGTAGGCACTGGTTATAACATATCATAAAGCATAAAGACCCATCCGTCAGCTATGCAGTGTCGAGTGATATTAATTGCAAAGAGTGCAGCATACCGCATGCCTTAAAAGGAGCGGATCTTTTGAGGTAAGCTGGGCTGTAGACAGCAGACAGAGCTCTACATCTTATGTACAGAACAGTTCAGAGGGTAAACACTGAGCTGTTTCTTCTCAACTCACAGCACAACTGTCTTATGCACTAGCTTTCTGCATACCACCTGTCCTAATTATAACTGCAGTTCAAAAACAACATACACGTGCTGTGTCCTCTATATTTAGTGTTCATTTTTAGTGATCAATTATGCAGTGAGCTGTATGCTGACACAGCTGTTATTATATGTTTGGTTTTGTGTACAGCCTCAGTAAATGTGTGCATGTAGTGTGTGTGTGAATATGTGCATGTTTCATTAAAAAAAAAAAAGTTCTAGTTGTAGGGCTTAGTTACAAAAAGTTGCCAAAAATAATAATGTAATATAAGAGCAGGAACCAAATGGGAAAAAGTAATAGCCCATTGATGACTCTAAAGGATATACTATCTCGGCTCTATAGTGGAATAGGCCCAATTCCAGAGGGATACATCATTTCCATTTGAGCTGAACTTAAGATAACAGATTACTATACTACTGCATGCCACTTTTACTTAAATACACTGGAAATATATAGGCCTGTTTGCTTCAAAATGGATCTGTTGAAAACCATTTAATAGGGCATGGTGGCTTAGTGGTTAGCATGTTTGTTTCACACTTCCAGAGTTGGGGGTTTGAATCCTGCCTCTGCCTCTCTCTGGTTTCCTCCCCTAGTCCAAAGACATGATTGGCATTCTTAAATTGTTTTAGTGTGTGCAGTTGTGTCCTGCGATGGATCAGTGCCCCATCCAGAGTGTTCCCTGCCTCATGCCCTCATAACCACTGGCTGCTCTTGATTGCTATACAGAGACAATGGATATATTTATTTTGTAGAAAACATCTTCCTGTTGCAATCACAGTTTTCAGTTCTCATTGGATAGTGAGATTATACACAAATGCAAAATACTTGTATCATGGGAGCAGAAGAGAACCAACACCAAGCTTCCAGGGAAGACAGAAAAAGGGCAGATGATTTACAACCCACCCACTACAGGTCAGGACATGAGTTCAGCTAGAGGACAGTTTACATGCCAGTTGAAAAAATTTGCTACTGTAATTTGTGCTAAATATATAATACAATTTTATTTCGACAGTGATTTACAATAGTTTGTTTCAGGAAAGCTTTGCAGCCATAACTGCTTTAACTCCACTCATGAGCAAGGTAAAAGATTCAGTAGCAAGGAATGATGCAACCAGAAAGGAGTAAGTATGTTTCTGTTAGCTGGTGTGTGAGTCATGGACGCAGGTATGCTGGTTATGTTTATTTACACAAAGCAGTGTCTGTGCTGTATGGTCATCAGCTCAGGCTCATAAAAGTCCAGGAGGCTAAAGATAGCTATAAGTGACTCCAGGAGCAGATGTAAATCACCACCATAAGAGCTCCATTAAAACTAGCGCTGTACGTCCTGCATACTTCAGTTGTGGATTTAAACCTATGCCCATATGTTTTTGCAGCTTCCTTAATGACATCACTAATCCCACCCAAACAAAAAAAAACATCAAGCTATCTAGTGCCTTCTTAAGAAAACAAGTCTGCATGTTTTACTGTTCTCTTGTCAGTAGCAGTGAAGGGCTGACCCCTGTGTTGAAAAGCATTGATCATGCCTTTCTCTGTGAACTGCACACCAGGTGGTTTAGTGCCCAAAACAGTCCTATGACCTGCAGAGACCTCAGACCTCAGCTCTGCCCCCTCCAGCCATGCATTCCATAGGCTCACCACCTGCAAAACTCACCAAAAACATATAATTAAGGGGTGGTGGGATGATAAAAATGTCTGCAAAGCAGACATCTTAAATGTGGAGGGGGACTTTTCACATTCAGGTAGAAATAAGTGAGTAGTAAAGTTGACCATGTGTTGAATAATTCAAAGACACTTTGTAAGACGGGGCATGCAACTGTGCTCAGAATTAACCAATAATATTCCAATTCATGTTCAAAAGTAATTATTATACATATTCCTGTCATCAAGGAAGTGATTGTGATTAACCCCAAAAAAAGACTGGCTGTTTCTTTTGGATTTTCTTTTGGTAGGATTTTCTTGGTTTCATCCGACTGCTGAAGCCATGGTGCACAAAGACCTTACAAAGCATGTACGCGATCTAATTTTTGAAAGGAATAGATCAGACGGTTTTCAAAAAAATTCCAAAACAATAGATGTACCATGGAACACCATCAAAGCCATCATTAATGAGTGGAGAAAATGGGGCACCACAGTAACATTACAAAGAACAGGACGTCGGTCCAAAATTTATGAAGACTTATCAGGGAGGCTGCCAAGGATTCTCGGCAACATTAAAGGAACTGCAGGAATATCAGGAAAGTATTGGTCACTCCCTGCATGTGAAAATTTCTCGTATTCATCATGCTATGGTGCTGTTTCTCTTCAGCTGGAACTGGTGCTCTAGTTAAGATAAAGGGAATCATGGACAGCGCCATGCACCAATCTATTTTGACACAAGCACTGCAGGCATCTGTTAGACAGCTAAAGGTGAAGAAAAATTTGACCTTCCAGCACAATAATGACCCAATGCACAAATCCTGGTCAACAAAGAAATTGTTGACCAGGCCGAGTCAGAGCCCAGATGTAAATCCTATCGAAAGCCTGTAGAATGATTTAAAGAGAGCTGGAGCTTTTTTTTTCAAGGGAGAGTGTGCTGTGTGTTATGTGCTTTGTTGGCAGACTTTTACCCAAAAACGTCAGTCTGAGTGCTGTATTACAAGCAAAAGGTGTTTTAACAAATTATTAGTTAAGGGGTGTGCACACTTATGCAACCAGGTTATTATAAGTTATTTATTTTTCTTGTTTTACATTTTCTCCTTTTTTGTACTTTATAATCATTTATGGTTTCATTTTTATGTCACAAAAATATACTATTTTAACAGGAGTGTCTAGACTTTCTACATCAACTATATATGTAGGATACTTTTCTGATGATAATATCAATACTTAAAACTTTATATGCATCTTTAAAAAAAATTCTAAGCTTTAAAATTATATTTAACAAATATGTTTAAGAAGCACTTCACAAAAATGCCAGGAAAAAATAAAACAGATAAGAACAAAAACAAAACAAAACAAAACAAAACAAAAAAACAACCCTAAGCTTTTTATTCAGTTAACCTCTTTAATGTAGTATACATGTAATATGCAAATAAGAATATATGTAAACATTTCCAGTTCCAAAAGATCCAAATTCAATCTTTTCCAATTTACAGGCTCTGAGATAATTCATTCTTTTTTCTCCAATATTTGAACCACAATTTTTTAGCCGGATACCAATCCTGGGTATTGAATCAGTAGATCAACACCATCTCTAGGGTGTTATCTTTCTCAGACTTCTTTTTTTTCATTTTTTTTTATTTTTTTAATCTATCAGTTTGGGCAATAATTTCAAACCCATTTTCACTTTACTACTGCCATGTTTTCTTCTGCCTGTACATCCACGATTGTGAATACATACTTTCTGTCTGTGTGTGTCTGTGTGTGGTGTGTGGTGTGTGTCTGTGTGTGTGTGTGTGTGTGTGTGTGTGTGTGTGTGTGTGTGTGTGTGTGTGTGTGTGTGTGTGTGTGTGAACGCGCGTGTGTGTGTCCTTATCTGTATGTCTGTAATAGTCCCCAGAGAGGCAATCAATGGAGCCATGATCTCACCAGGCCTCTCAAATCCTATATTTCCCCGGTGGCTTCCACAGCATGAAACTAGAAACTAAGTGACAGCAGCAGTGATCAACAAAGAGACACAATCACACATGTCCTCTTTATCTTGTGCTGTCTTTAGTAACCAGTTCATGGTTGAGGTGCAGGGAAGAGAAAAGTAATATTATAATCACTCCAATTAATGGTTTGGGAAAAGATGGGAAAGAGAATATGATCTTCTGTCAACTTAAACTAATCTAAGTACAAAATTAATCTTCCAGCAAAACAACGTGATCCAGTGCTTCCCTGCTAATCAAGTGAGGGAGTCATTTCCTCATATGCAGCTGAGTTCAGGTCTCTGACAGATGATAATGGAAGAGGCAGTCCATTTGTTTTTAATTTCTGGTTTGTACATTACCATTTATTTTGTTTGCCAGTGGTTGCCTGGTAGATGTTGGTAACACCATTGCATGTTGGCTTAACATAAATGGAAAAGCAGCCACCTGTCCAAATTAATGTGCAAGACACAAGTGTGGGTGTATGTTCCACATTGTAAAGCTTGTTTATATGAGGAGAGTGTAGAATATACAGAAGGTGGTGTATCTGCACATAGATTTCTGAGTTTGCAAGCCCATAAAGACCTAACAGCATAAAGTTCAATCTTTCTTGAAACAGCCTAAACATACTCATACTTCTTGTTGAGTTGTGTCTCAGGTCTCTCAGGACCCTGGCTTTATTCGAAAGTTTTGCATGGTTTTCATGTCCAAGGACCAGCCTATTAATCAGACAAACCTTTATGAAAAACAAAGGGCTCGCATAAACTTGGCTCTTTTTCATTCAGTCCTTTCTATCTTCTTATTATGGTAACATAATGTGCAACATCAAATATTCAGGTCATGCTCCAAAACAATAGATCAGTTCTACTGATATGAATAGCTCTGAGTCTGAAATTCACAAGCAGCTGCCAAGCCCAAAATAATGATCGGTATTCAAGTTCTGAATTCAAAAGACTTAGTTTTTAGTGACACATAATGAAGCTATATGAGAATGTGATCAAGCAGCTAATAAAGCAAGGTACATTATAGCATAGTCGAGCAGTCTACCTCTCAACCTGTTGACCTCTAGTATACCGAAAAGTACAGAGCTACTCAGAGTTTATTCTGTAAGGTCACTGACCAGGCCCAGGCCGGAATTCAATTCTCACTGAAAGTCAGTTCTCATTGATTACATTAGACTGGACTTAAAGCATGGACAACAGCTGTAGCAGAGACATTATGTGTTTGTGCTATTGATGTAGCACAGATAAAATGATGATTAAAAAATTAGCAAGATATTGAAAACACAGTTAAAGGATACTTGAAAGGTTTTCTTGATGATCTGTTACTCGATTTTACAATGCATACCATTTAGCAAGTATAAAAATAAACAATGAGATATCATCAAAAGAACAACAATGGAAGAAGACAACAGGTCACTTGTTGGGATTGTGAAAGGGCGGGAGCAAGACACAGTACAAGAAAAAGAGGAAAAGATAGTGGTATGATTTACAATAAATATATAATGACCAACTGTACATCCTGCTATCTATTGGCAATAAAGAATAAGCTAGAGCTAGTGCTAAATGACCCCAGATTACACACAATTGTACATTAAATATACACTTTACTCTGATATTTTGCCCATAGGCTGCAATTGTCAGAATCCTCAAGACTGCAATTTTGGTAGAGTGGTTAAGATGTTGGACTACTGATTGGAAGGTTATGAGTTCAAATCCCAGCCCTGCCAAGCTCAACTGCTCAGATGTATAAAATAGATCATTGAAACTTGCTCCAAATGCCCTAAATGTAAATGATTATCTCTGTGCACTTCCATGTACAGTATATGCACTTCTGTAAAGATTCCAAGAGGAAACTTGTGAACATTTCAACAATGAGTATGTCAGTGGTCACCAAAGATAGGGTCACAGTTGAGATTTATTTGTTATTCATGATCTATGGAATTTTTAAAATTAAGATTGAAATGATCAGACAATTATTAGTAAAATTTCATAAACCCTCTTTTATATTGGAGCCATTCTTACTTACACCAGGCCACAGCAGCCTCATGTTAATTGTACAATAAAGTGCCATTTACACAAGGCAATATTAAAATGTATTTTTCTGCACAGCACATTCATGGGATCAAGCTAGAAAAACTACAGAAATACAAAATTAACACTATCTTTTGCAGTGTATAATGACAAACCCAACTGTTGGTAACAATAGCACTGTCAGTGTAGGCTATAACAATTAAATGTGATGTGCAATATACATGTGTAAGTGTATATTGCACTGTTTTTATGTGCAAACAGCAGCATTGGTTTTAACTGGAGTTATCTGGAATTAATTTGATAAGAGCAGTTTTCATCTTAAATTTGACTCACTGACCAAAAAAATGTTGAGAACCCCTGCTCTAGTAAATGCTGGCTTGTGAGACTGGGGCATGAGTATTCCCTAGAGGCAATACCAAAATAAAAACATGCTGATTTATAAAAATGTAGGTCTTAAATAAACTAATAAAAATAGATAGTATTTCCCCAGTGGTCTTCCTTACATTCATTGTGTTTTAACTGGGTAAAATATTCTGTAGTCATAGAGTAAAGATGTCCTGTAGAGAATGCGTGTAAGGCATGAATGCTCTTCGCATGGTGAAAGTTTGTTATTTTCCATTATGAAGTTCTGAAAACTACAGGTTTAACTGCCCTGCAACATATTCCTCCTTTGTATGAATCTCAAACAGAAGTAAAGTTATAGCATATTAAAACGTGCTTATGCCCCAAAAAAGGGAGTAGAAATTTTCATCAAAATATTCCATTCTGACTCCACTAAGAGATGCCAACACACTGATTGTCTAAAAGCAACTGCTCTTTATTTTAATTTGTAGATCATTTAAAATGTAATAAAATGTTTAAATAATAAATATGACCATTAAAATGAAAATGGACTATCTTTATACAAGCTTTTATTCTTAACCTACAGACTAATAGACTATTCAGAAATCACACTCAGAAATATATTGAATGGTTGTTGAAAAGGCTACTAACCTTTATAGATTATTAGAATTTATTATATCTAATGAAAAGATTTGGTGTCCTCAATTACCTAGTTACTCTGCTGTCATCTCTATATTACCTCAATTAAAAATGATCTTATCCTGATTTAATACATGTATTATCCTCAGAAAACAGGCTATTTCCTGTAAACTCCCTGCCTACCTCTACATTTGCATCCTAAGGTATTTATTGGAAAAATAACTTTCACACGATATAACATTATATGAAACATCTGTTATGGAACAAAAGTAATCGCTTTAGTACTTAGCATCATCCTTACCATAATACTTATGTACATGTGCTTTTTAAAAATTTTTTTTTTTTAAATAAATTTGCAAAGATTTCAAACAAACTTCTTTCACGTTGTCATTATGGGGTATTGTTTGTAGAATTTTGAGGAAAATAATGAATTTAATCCATTTTGGAATAAGGATGTAACATAACAAAATGTGGAAAAAGTGAAGCGCTGTGAATAGTTTCCGAATGCACTGCAAGTACTACTTACCATCAATGCAACTTCCAAATACAGAAATTTGTCTGTTCGTTCGGATACTCGATACGCGTCATCTTTTTTTTCTTTTAGCCATTTCACCTTTATTTTTAAAAAAAAAAACCCTAAAAACAGACTGGCTATGTAGTTTTCAACCGATTTATGAATTAGATCAGGAAATTACTGCACTGCTCCACAATGTCCAATGAAATTTGAGCTTGTTGTGCCACATCACAATTGGTTGGTGTACACATGAAAAACAGGCATCGATTATGAATTATTTAATGTTTTAAAATATGTAATATGTAGAGTTTTATTTGAATTGACACACTAGATTTTGTGATTCGTGATTATTTGTATTTATTATTTCTTGCCATCAAGCCATAGGCAATCACTGAAAGCGCCATATATGGCTTGCGAGCCATAGGTTCCAGACCACTGCTTTAAGGGCTGTAACTATAGAGTGAGTGTGTGACTACACCACACTGGGACTTTCACCCAGGGAAATGTTAAGCAATTAGTACACTAATTCAGTTAAGATGCTTAGGTTTGTTATATCAAGAAGCAGGAGACATGGCTTCCATTAAAAGGGGACCATGACTTATTGAAAATAACCACCAGGCATCAGAAGAGATATAAACATACCATACACAGTAATCAGGTTAAAGCAGAATCAACCACAAGCAGTGGAATACATAAAAAATAAATTCAATAATTACACAAACAAAACAGATCACAAAAGAACAAAGCAAAAAGAACAAATCACATGCAAAGAGCTAAGAGAAACTACCATGCAGGTTTGTGGACCACCACTGGGATGCTGGCTGTTTGGGGCATACCCCACAGACCACTCCACAACACACAAGTGTGCACAAGCCAGTGACAACCAAAATCAACACAATGAGTGCTACATGCAATAGACTAGACTATGCAATAGGGGGCACTCAAACTCCATACATGTGAGTAATATATAGCTTAGCCAATAAAGAAAAGGGTAGCTAGAGACAAATAATAAAAAGAAAATAAAAAAGATTGTATTCAGCACATACTCTACAATGTGCAAAGCAAGTAGGAAACAAAAACCACAAAAATTACAGAAAATAAACCAAACGAAATCAACACAGAAACAAATAAAACAAACAACAGATCCAGCTAAATGACAAAGGAAAATAATAAACACAGATTATGCAAAAGAATTAACAAAATGGTAAACACAAATAAATCAGATCAGGGAATGCACTACACCACTGCTCGCTCCAAACCACGCACTGGGGACACTGGGCTGCTGATTGCAGCACAATGATAAAGAGAGGCTAAATAGCAGTGAAGCACTAGTGGATACTTTATGCAAACCACTGGAGGACCATGGCTTAATAATACCTGTAAACAACGAATCAATCTAAATTACTAGTGAATTAAACCTCAATGTAATTTAACATTAAAACAACAATGACATCCCGGCACAGCAAGTGGTCCCAACAAACAATGAGACGAGACAGGTGCTATTCTAATGTGGGGAATTAAAAAATCGCTGCCATCCTAAACACACCAGATAGAGACAGCACAGCAAGAGAAACGAACATCCCTGGGAACCATAGTTATGACACATACTGTTACCAACATGCCTGCAATCATGTCACATTGAAAAACAATGTACCAAAGAGACAAAAACAGACATGTTTCCCCTACTACAATGGACAGTCAGTAACAAATTGATGAGTACTCTTGTAGGGTGCAGAGCGTTTACCTGTCCTGATATTGTGTTGTCTACTACTCGTTGTCCTCTACTAGATGTCCTCTACGACACTCAAGCCAATTATCCAAAATCCACAATTAATGTGAGGATACTGAGTGCAGAAAACTCTGTGAGTGGAAATCCGTTTCACTACACAGTCAGAAGGCAAGAAAGCATATACATGAACAATTTCTACACTGTTTTGGTATATATATATATATATATATATATATATATATATGAATGGATTTGTTGTTATTGTTAAAAGCCTTTTTTTTGTTGTTATTTTTGGCAGTTTGACAGAATTCAGCCACACCAAACCCATGTAATAGGTTTTTCCACACCAGAAAACATTGTGTATAGAGCTGTGATTTTACCACTGACAACTTTGCATTCATGATGTCCCCATACATGTGTAAATGACAATACATATTTCAAAGAAGAGAGCTGCACATCTTTGTATGTGAGGCATGTGGGAGGACACTGAGAGACAGGAGCAAAAGCTATTCATCTTTATGCATTAGCAAACAAGAGTATGTGGTGATCTACAGCATAGAACATCACTCCTGTTTCTGCAATGTGCAAAAAATAGATATACTATTGATCAGATATTGTGCAGCCTTTTAGTGTACCCTCTTCCCACCAATCCATGAAAATGTGAGGGAGAGCACAGTGTGAGTGCTGAGGCATGATGAAATTCTCAAATCCTCAAACTCAAATAGTACTTTATGCATTTATCTTTTCCCAGTTGCCCCAATATGGAGCTGACAGCATTCCCCTAGGCTCTGTCTAAATTTCTCTCTCTCTCTCTCTCTCTCTCTCTCTCTCTCTCTCTCTCTCTCTCTCTCTCTCTCTCTCTCTCTCTCTCTCTCTCTCTCTCTCTCTCTCTCTCTCTCTCTCACACACACACACACACAGACACACACACACACACACACACACACACACACACACACACACTCAAATACATCATCTACTACTGCTAAAGCTCAGAATTAAATGATTCTGTGATTAAGTGTATAATTGTTGTGCAAGAACGTGTAGAAAAAGAGAGAGAGAGAGAGAGATACATTTAAACTATAATCTCTCTTATATAATCTCTTTTACTCCTCTGATCATGTGGTGGTTTTAAAGACAGGATGAAACAGCTTGAGGTGGGCTGAGTGAAAAAAAATCGTCCAGACTGAGGAACAGACTGGATAAGAAGAATAGAATCAAACTGTACTCAGAAACTCTCTCTCTCTCTCTCTCTCTCTCTCTCTCTCTCTCTCTCTCTCTCTCTCTCTGCGCATGCGCGCTTCAGAGCTGTTTGCTGTCTTGCCAGGTTTTCTGCGAGGCTGTTTTCTTTGTTTTCTTTCACTTAAATATTAAGTTATGAGTGAGTTATCAGTGGCCGGTAAAAGTTGAGAGCGGTTGAGAGAGAGAGCGGGACGCTATAGCCTCTGAGGCCGGCGGAGAGACGCTGTCTCTCCCTCATGGCGTCAGGTGTGTGCCGGAGAATGGAGCACAGGTGGAGGAGGTGCTGCTAACGGTGGGAGAGCAGGTCGGGTGTGAGAACATCTACTCTGCCTCCCGAATGAATAAAGCTGTAGTTGTGTTACTAAAAAAGGAAAGACTTGCCAGTGCTTTGATTGAAAGAGGAATATGATTAAAAGGTGTCATGATAGACGTTGCCCCTCTATCTGCCCCGGCATCGCGAATCGTCGTCATCCCCAACGTGCCCCCGTGAATCAAAAAAGAGCTGATCATGAAGGAACTGGCCCGATTCGGAAATTTCGCCAGCCCCATGATAACCACTGTAAGAACTCTGCAGTTAAACACGTCCTGTCATTCCACAGACAAGTTTACGTGTTTCTAAATAATGAAGTTTCACCATGAAGACTGCATTAGCGCCAAACCCAATGCTGCTACAGGCGATAGCACTAGGCCTAGCAGTGCCCCCGTCCCTAATGTCTGCACTGAGGATGGTCCTGACCCCGTACAACAGCAGCAGGAGAACCCACAGGCACTGAGTAACAGGCCTACTGATAATGCACAGGACACTACAGCAAAGCTGACAACCGAAAGCAAGGAGACGATGAACATCCATCAGTAACACCAAAGAACTGCAGTAAATCAGGGAATGTTGTTATGAAGGAGCAGGTACTTCAGGAGGAAATCTCACACATAGCCTACTGTACGGAGGATGGAGAGCTTGAATCAGATGAACCAGCATTATCTGACAGTTCAGAAACCCCACCCCAACAGCCTGGAGATCTGTACATCACAGCACAAATGAACCTCTTTTTAGAACAAACAAAAGGGAAAAAAAAAGGAACATCTCACTTTCCAGCTACTTTCCTCGATAAGGTGAAATTTGTTAAATCAACACAAAATGCCGCAAGAAATGACCATACTCTCACTACGCAGAAGATACAGACTCAGAAAATGGACATCAGCGGAAAGGAAGACTCTTTAAACCGGACTGTGGGCTTTTCTTATGTACTTATTTAAAGTGAAATGAGTATAAGACTGAATGGGCTTTTGGATATATTTTTGGTTGGGGTGGGGGTCTGACAGTGTTTTAAAAACATGTAAATATATAAAAATGATACATTAAACACACACACACACACACGCACACACACACACACACACACACACACACACACACACACACACACACACACACACACAAACACACTAATGAATAGAGTTTGAAAACATACATTGTGTTATTTCGTTATATAGCACGTTCACCTCACACCTCCAGGGCTGGAGGATCGATTCCGACCGGGGCCCTGTGTGTGCGGAATGTGTGGGGGTTTCCTCTGGGTACTCCGGTTTCCTCCCCCAGTCCAAAGACATGCATGGTAGGCTGATTGGCATGTCAAAATTATCCATAGTGTATGAATGGGTGTGTGAATGTGTATGTGAGTGTGCCCTGCGATGGATTGGCACCCTGTCCAGGGTGTACCCCTCCTTGTGCCCCAGGCTCCCTGGGATAGGCTGCAGGTTTCCCCGTGACCCTGAAGGAAGGATAAGCAGTATAGAAGATGGATGGATGGATGGATGGATGGATGGATGGATATTTCGTTATATGTTTTGTTTGTTGCTTTAATTTGTTATTTTTGTTTTAATCTTTAGCACAGTTGAATTTTTGAATATGACAGATGTTCTACCACATTAAATATAATGGATAAGAAGAATTATGATACCTCATTCTTTAATGAATTTGAAACATTGCTACAAGAGGTATAAACCTCAGGGTGGTAAACTCCACACCACATCATGATTGATTATTTTCCTATGACCTCACTGCCCATTATGTTTTATTCCTTATATTAAGGCCTTCCCTCTCAATGACCTGAATTGAATGCGTCATTATTGTATGATTATCAGGAATTACAATATTCATAGTTATAATGTACAGTAAGGCCTGCAACTCAAATATTTGGATCAAATGTCTGGGTATATGTAGGTTGTGTTACAGTAAATGAAATGTTCTCTTGTAGAATATCCTAAATATAAATGAGTCTGTACTACCACCCAGTGGGAACACTGTGTAATGGACCCACCACTGTTTTGGATCACAGTAGATTTGTAGAGTCTCCGTGCTACTTTTAAGGGTTTTATTATTGTTATTCATGCTAATATTGAAGCGTAGTCTATTTATTCATATTACTAAAACTGACTGTGTAATACTTTACAGTGTATACACTCTTAAAAATAAAGCCTCCAATTAGACCCCAAAAAGGGTTTTTCAGCCTGATGCCGTAGGAGAACCCTTTTAAGTTGTACAAAGAACATTTTATTCAAGTTCTTTAGAGAATAGTTTATTTGCGGTGCTTTAAAGAATCCAGAAATGGTTCTTTACAGCAGTGCCACAGGGAACTATGTTATCATAAGTTCTCTAAAAAAAAAACCTTAGTGCTTTATGGAACCACAGTAAGGTTCTTAAGAGTGATGCCAAGAAACCCTTTTCCAGTGCCACAAAGAATCTTATATATAAGTGTTCACTTTACCTTGAAGAACTAGTACAGTACTCTGATGAACCTATAATGAAACATAAAAAAAAACATATTTAATCTCCAAAGAACCATATAGCTCAACTCAACAACCCTATACAAGGAAAATAGTTCTTGACAAGAAAAAGATTCCTTACAGATCCTGTGGTGCTGTAAAGAACCATTGAAGAACCTTTATTTTTAAGAGTGTACACTACATTTTCACCTTAGCGATATTGTTTCATTGTTACATTAAATACCCATATTGTGTGTGTGTGTGTGTGTGTGTGTGTGTGTGTGTGTGTGTGTGTGTGTGTGTGTGTGTGTGTGTATTAATATATCTTGCTGTTAGACCAAACATTTCTGAATGAAATTAAGTATTCACACCACTTTATTCAGTCTGGTTATATTGTTATACATTTCCTTTCTACACAGTTTCCACATAATGTTCTGTTTAAATAGTTGGATTTAATGACATTTATGGCACATACATGATGTAAATCACTGAAATGTACACTTCCAATAATGCATCTTATAACAACATAAATATGTTGTTGCAGCTGTATCAAGTATTAGCAAGGTTTGATCTAAATTCATAAAATGTGACTCATGGCTGAGTTACAGTATGGGCTGTAGTTAACCTCTCAGTCCTAAAATAGGTTAACTAATTTAGATCTTGCCCGTTTATATTGTGAGTCAGGTGTGCTGGATTTACCAGAATCGCACAAGAAAGACCTATGAAATCCTGTGATTATGGATTGTTAGATTTACTTCATAACTTTTAAGTTCTTCATTCCACTTCCCTTCATTTAGCAGGTCACATTGCCTTTTATAAATGAGGCTGGAAGAAGGTGGGTTGCAGGTAGCCAGTAGAAAAAAACGGACGCAGGAGCGCACCAGTTGATGATAATGCTACGGCGCTGGAAGAGTGGAAAACACGATTTCCTTCGCTGAAAGGCGGGTAAGAGTGAAATCCCGCCACGGCGGACCCGCACAGTCCCGCACCCGGACTCACGCTCGCGCTCGGCGGTTGCAGGATGCTGTCTGCAGCCCCAGGGTTTTGTTTCTTCCATTTCGTTCTGCGGTTCTGAAACCAGATCTTCACCTGGGTCTCTGTCAGGCTGAGTGCCAGCGCCAGGTTCAGTCTCTCGCACACGGACAGGTAGCGCGTTGAGCGGAACTTGTTCTCCAGCGCCACCAGCTGCTCGTAGGTGAACGCGGTTCTGGCTCGTCGGGGGCGCGCGCTCCCGTGATCGGACCGGGACCGACGGCGGCGGCGCGCTGGATCCTCCGTGTTGGATACGTCTGCAACACAGTTAACGCTACTGCTTTTTTCATCGCCATCCACCTCATCCGGGTCTTTGGGACATGAGAGCCGAGAGTGTGTGTCACGGAGGGCGAGGGTTGTCTCCACATCAGGTGTGAGCGGCGAGCTACACTGCTCTTCCTCTGTGCACTCACCTGTTAATATCCAAACACTTACTATTAGAACAACTCGATCTCTCTCCAACAACTCGTAACTTTTACACAAGGAATTTTTCAAACGTGATGCCATGTTGAATCCAAACCCTTCCAAAGGGGATTACACCCAATGATTGAGTTGTTAAGCCATTTAAGCATATTGTAGAGTTATCCTGATTTTAAGCGTAATGTTGAACATTTTTTTGAGCATTTAATTTCTTTTACTGATCTTCAAAGTTAAACCTTTTACTTTATATGACCTTAAACTGCATTTCAATGCTTCACAATTAACTGCAAATGCACAAAGTGCTGGAGATGGAGAAAATTATATTAAAACAATTCCTTAACAAATATGGAGTATTCTGCTAATAAAGCACAAATGTAAAAAAAAATGTTCGATCAAAATACATCGATATTTACAAACAAACCAACAAATAATCAGAGAGCTAAAAATGAGACATATCTCCCTATTAAATCAGTCTAGTTGTAATGAAACGCTCTCCTCGTAGTGCAGGACCAGCACCAGGACCATGGGCCAGTGGGGTAAAGATATAGATCGAGAGTTATGTGCGAGCAACGAAGCGAAGGTTAAGAAGGGGACTTGGGTGGATTGGGCTATAATCCCTTAATAATTTATAAATCACACATCGTCTCAAATGTCATGTCGCGGAGAGAAATCCCGGTTAAATCCAGCCCTACCATCTACCCGTGACGTGCTAATAGAGTTTCATATTTGTCGGCAAATCGATAAATGTCATCTATTTAAAGGGAAGTTTTAATCGAGCGATATTTGGGATCAGACATGGAAGGGGGTTTAAAGTTTGCAGCTACCTGCAAGGTGCTGGAGGGAGATATGCAGGATCCAGTAATGGAATATCGATCAAAGTGAGCGCAGGCATCCTCAATGGGACGTTTTAAACAATTATCTGCCCTCCCTGCCCCTATGCCAATCACACACTCAGCTGCAGCAGGGCGCCTTTTTGTGACTGAGGAAGGTCATATACAAACGAGTGAAGATCCTGTAATGTCTAAAATAGTAGTAGGCCCAATGAAAAATAAATAAATAAATAATAATAATTTTAAAATAATAAAGCACGCCTGCACACTCGGCTGTTTCTCGTGCAACAACTGTGCAGTACTTTGGGGGTACCTTTTAACATTTTACTAAAATAAAAATGAAACAAAAAGAAAGAAAGACATTTTAGAATAGTAAAACTGTCCTGACAGAGCATATTAATCTTTAATGCAATTCCACCGGCACATAGTTTAACAGTCTGAATTTTAAAGCGTGCATCAACTAAGAAAGTGGAGTATGTGCTTTTACCTGGATTGTTGTTTATAAGTAATGACTCAGCTGGAGATGGAGAATCTCTGCTACAGGGTGAACTGGACATGTTTCCAAACTCTGTGCTCCGGAAAGGCGTCTCGCTGTAGGCTGTGGAAAGTCCGTCTAGCTTTTTACGTGTGAATTTGTGAGGGTCCAAAATGTCCATAATTGAAAAGGAAATTCTATGACCGGTCGTTGTTTTCAGCGCGGGGTCCTGGTGTTCAAACATCTTGAGTCGGGCGCGTTGCCCACAAGACACCAGGGCACTTTGGCACTTTAGAGTTTTTGCCTCCTTTAACCTCGCGCTCCTATAAACCTTTTCCTGTTTAACGTCGGAAATACACTGGTGCGCAGATGCGGCTCTTGCCTGTGAATGGACGTGTGTGTGTGTGTGTGTGTGTAGGTGCTTGTAGTTGGAGAGGTGTGTACACTCTTCTCGGTGCGTCTGTGGATCGTGAAGTGCGTGCGTGTGTGTGTTGGTGTGTGAGCTACTCCCAGTACGTTTGTGGATGGTAAAGTGTGTGTGAATAGAGTGGTGTGTGAGCTCTTTCCGGTGCGCGCGTGGATGGAGAGGTGTGTGCACTCCGCGGAATGTATAGACGGAGAGGCGCGCGCTCTTTACTGTGAGCCGCTTTCGAACAGGCGCGCGCACATACTCTCAACCCACGTGACCGTCAAGCTGACAGTTAGTTGCTAAGCCGGTCTGTTAATTGGCTTAAACAAGCCAGCAGTTAAATTCCTGCACATTTAAATCAATAAAATGCTCTGCTCCACAGGGAGGCCGGAGTGGCAGGTGGCAAGACGAGAGCACTGGACCATTTAAGCTCAGCAATAGAAATTAAGTCAAATTCACAAACTGTCCTCAATGCAAGTAAATCAAAGCATTGGATAAAATTATTTTTCATTATGCCCAAATTTAGCTGAGCCATGTGTTTTGTTAATTCTGTGAACAAAAAGTATTGTTCACAGTTAATTGCCACAGACTAGTCTATATATGAACAAAAAAGGATAAATAAAAAAGTACACTCTTAGAAAATGGTGAACTCTAAAGGGTTCTATATTTGTCCCTCTGGAGGAACCCCACAACAGTAGCATATTTCCCTATCAGAAAAGGTTCCAAGTAGAACCTTTTTTTTGGAACATAAGAACCCAATGAGGAACCACTGAAGACCCCTTTTTCTAAGACTCTTCTACAATTTGGTGTCTAATTAGCTTATTCTACAATCAGATGTGAAAATAATAACCATCCAGTTCCATTGATTTCGCTTTCCTTTTCACGTATTAACATTGTGAACACCAAAATATTTAAATATAAAAAGTTCAAGAATTTTTTTCTAGAAAAACTACAGCTCCCATGAAATTACCCTAATGGAATGTTTTCACATGGGACTTTTTGAGTATTATCTGAGAAACATGAAAAAACATTTCAACCTGTTTTGCACCGAAACTGCACCATGTGAACTCAAGAACACAATGTGTTATCACATGTAAAAACTGTGAAAAACATGTATAGATAAATTAATTAGTAAAAAAAAAAAAAAATCACAGTACACTGCATATCAATGATGAACATGTGACAAATGTGTGAAACATGACATGGAAAATCTCTGAAAGCCACATGTATAAATTTTGTTCATGTGACTTTTCTGTGAGGGTATTATGCCTCAGTCAGGGTATATGAAAGAGAACACACTCCTTTTTATTATTCACGGTGATTGAATCTACTACATCTAGCACTGTGTGCAGGTTTATTATGATCACTTTGCATTGTCAGGTAATAGTCCATCTGCACTATCTGACTAGTTTTAATCATATTTATAATGTAACTGCTGCTAGGACTTGGGTCACCTACATTGTGGATCAATGTGCTCAGCAGGTGTCCAACACTGATAAAAAGAGCCCAATAATGCTTGGTCTCACTAAAGAGGGGTTTACCATTGAACCATCAAATCGTGTGACTGTCCGATTAGGTAGTTCACTTACCACACTTACTAAATACAATGTCTAAAATGTTGTACCATATAGCTTTTCATATGGCTGCTTTCACTCAATCAGATTTCAACATGATCAGAAATTAAAGGTTAGTATCTGATTGGTGTGATGGTTAACATCCTGAACTTGTCTCAGTACAGATCATTGAAAAGTATTGGATGTTTCTAATGTTTTATAAATCCTTATAAAACAGAAAATTGAAGTACTGAAATATTTTAAATATGGATCTCAAAAATGTAAAAATCTACCAGGCAAGCCAACAGTATAATAAACATATTGTAGATATACAATTCTATGGTTCTATGTGCTAGTGCTAGTGAAGGTTGTGAGTTTAAAATCCCAAAACTGCCAAATAGCCACTCTAGGCCATTTTGGGCAAAAACTTTCAAATCTTCATTTTATAATTGTGTTTTTCCTTAAGTCAATTTGGATGAAATGTCTGTAAATAATGATCAAATTAAATAGTAAAGACTAAAATTCAGTTTGCAGGCCATCCTGCACACTTCACTGAGCTTGATATTTCCTCAATTCACTTGTGATTTGTTATAGACAGATTTAAGCTCCTGTCCCATGGGGTTTTGTTCTGACTTGTTCCCCTGTAGTCAGTTACCAACCATGTTTCTTGATTGCAACCTGGTCAAACATGAGCCAGTCTCTGTCCCCACTGAGTTTGCTGTTTGTATTCATTAGCATATGTAAGACTAGTAACTGAGAAACCATATGAATGAGCTCTTATTGTTGGTTTACAACTTCCTCTCTGTGGCCCACACCACACACACATTTGTTTACATAGGGCTAGGAAACAAAAGTGTGTCTCAGTAACAATGCAGATACAGGTATTGTTAGCACAAAAGTTGCAAGGGGAAAAGGAGGCTGCCTAAAAAGAGCAGCAGCTGCTGGGAGCAGTTATGTCCACACAGTGATGCTCCAGGCAGCAGAGATCAGAAGAGCTCACAGCCAGGGAGCAAGGGAGCCTGTGGAGAGGGCACACTTAACCCACCCACTGTTTCTGCATTCCCACTTCCATAAAATCAGTGGCACACCAGGAAGATTGGAGCAGTGTGCTAAACAGTGGATAATTTGTATAATGGTGGGATATACATCATTGGGTGGGGTCACAGACAGAGCTATTCCCTTTGTCAGCCCATGTACCTTCTGTTCATGTCCAAAGTATGTCTGGACAAAAGAACAGAAGGTCCACCATGTCTATATTTTGAAGTCTGAAATGTCAGAACAGGAAATCCTGAATGAACTCTCCTGCTTTCTTTGGTTGGAATAAAAAGGCATGTAGACATGCTTTTGAAATTAAATTAAATGAGCAATGGAAGAAGGTGGCCTGATCTGATGAATCATGTTTTCTCTTACATTATGTGGACAGCTGGGCGTGTGTGTGCATCGCTTACCTGGGGAAGAGATGGCACCAGGATGCATTATGGGTCAAGTCAGCAGAGGCAGTGTGATGCTCTGGGCAATGTTCTGCTGGGAAACCTTGGATCCCAGTATTTATGTGATGTTACTTTGACATGTACCACCTACCTAATCATTGTTGCAGACCAAGTATACCCCTTCATGGCAACGGTATTCTCTAATTGCACTGGCCTCTTTCAGCAGGATAATGTGCTCTGCCATGCTGCAAAAATTGTTTAGGAATGGAATGATGAACGTGACAAAGAGTTCAAGGTGTTGACTTGGCCTCTGAAAGGAAATACTCTTATATCATGTACTCTCTTATATTATGAACTGCTATCAAATACCTATGATGAATGTATTCATTTAATTACCCTGTATTCATTTAATTACCTCTTTAAATAAACTTATCAACTGCCATCTTTCTTATAGCTGGCACATGTATTTTCTGTCTCTTGAAAAGACTTATTTTCAGAGTGTGCTGTGTGTTTTGTTTTGTCTATCTGGCTGGCACCTGCACCAGTAAAAACCGTCCATGATCTGCTGTTATCAAGGTGTACAATGTGTATAAATAGTCCTGTTTTGAGTGAATAAACCAGAAGTCTTTGTGAACATTCATATGTGTCAGTTTATGTTTTCATTCGGACTCTCCAGGCCTGAACTCTGCGGTAAACCACACTTTCTAGCTCATAGCAGCACAGAACTAAAAGTTAATAGAAGTAATGGTAGAACAGGCTGAAAGGGCTGACAGAGGTCTGAAAGACATAATCTGAGATTTGGAGATTCCTGAGATACATGGAAATCTAACAGCCTCCAAATTTCCCAGATCTCAATCCGATCAAGCATCTGTGGGACGTGCTGGACAAACAAGTCCAATCCATAGAGGACCCACCTCACAACCTGCAGGATTTAAAGGATCTGCTGCTAATGTCTTATGACACATGACCATAGCACACCTTCAGAAGTCTTGTCCATACTTTGAGTCCATACCTTGATGGGTCAGAGCTGTTTTGGGAGCACAAGGGGGACATACACAAGCAGGTGGGTTTAATGTTATTTCTGATCGGTGTATGTCATCAAAACAATAAGAACTAATTGTGTAGAAGCATCAATAAATTCATTTGCATTGAGTGTTAGGTTATAGTCTAGTTTTCATGAATGTGGAGATCAGTAGAGACTCTCTTGCAGCCCTCTACTACAAATGAAAAAAAATTTTTTAGGGTGTTGAGGTGGGTACAAGGACGGCTTCATTGCCCCATAATTGTCCTAGCACTTCTAGTTGTTCAGCAGTGGCTCTAATGATGGCTTTCCACTGCGTTCGGGATGGCTGAGTGCCTCTGCCAGATGCTGACATGGAGCAGATGTGGAAAGTCGCTGAGCGATTTGTTAAAGGGCTGCATCATTGAAAGAGAGGGTAATTACATCAAGGGACTCTGTCATTCCCTCACTAACAGACCACCATCCCTGCCTGCACCCACACATACACAAACAGAATCACAGGTAAAGGTCAGTTCACCTACTCCAGTAACTACCGTAAAAAGGTTTACAATAATTCTACAACCTTCAGTGGTAAATTTAATATTATTAACAAAATGGAGAAAGAGTGAGGAAACTATATTTTCAGTTTTTAGAACAAGGGGAATGTATTAAACCGATAAAAATGTTATTCACAAAAAAAGGGAAACTCATTGTTCTTAAAAGGGAAGACTCTGTCCTTCACTATATCTCTCCAAGACTTCATGTGTCACTTGACGTGTCAGTGCTTTGAAGACACTGTAAAGTACTATTACACTACCCTATAAAGGATCATGAGATAGAGGCCTTAGACAGATGTGAGGTTCTGTCTGTCACTTGCTGCATTAATTCCTCAATGTTCTCAGAAGGTCGTATCTTAATTTATTAATGCCTAATGAGTCCCCTGTTGCCACCTGCATGCCTTCCCTCGATTGCCCGTTAAATTAGGAGTGACTCTCACACCCGCTGGACTCAACAATGAAGATGTATTCTCCATGTAAAGGATAGGGTTATTAGTTACATTGTTTAAATAGCCTACTTTAAAGCCAGGGGGAAGCTAACTTTATGAAGGGCAATTAAACACTAACGATAATTGATCATTCATCCTCTTTACAATTAGACAATATAAATAATATCTCTGGAATTAATGGTTATGGGTGTTTAGAGGGAGCGAGGCATGGCAAAACTGGCCAGGCATGGCTGATTGAGCGAAAGATAGCAGAGCTGGATTCATCTCTATTTAGGCACGAAACAGATTGTGTTTGTCCCTTTAACACACGCCGCTTCACTCTCTACTAACCTCCCCGTGCATCCTACTGTCCTTGGTGTTCATGTTTCTAGTTCTGAAAGTTCTGTACTCATAGCTATTCTGTTTATTCACTTATGAACAGTGATGAGTTCATGTGTAAATATTAAAGCCCATGCATATTATCCATACATATTATTATATAAACCCCATGCATCTTAAGGAGGTTATTCATCTTAAAACATATTTATCAGGACCTACTTTTACTTAATAACTGCAGTGTTGCTAATAGAGAACATACATTATATGGCCCAAACTATGTGGACACCTGCGTATTGAGCATCCCATTCAAAACCATGGGTATTAATATTGTTTTTTGCCGCCTTTGCTGCTGTAACATCCTCCAATCTTCTGAGAAGACTTTCCGCTAGATTCTGGAACATGGCTTTGGGGATTTTCCCATTCAGCCACAAGCACTGATGTCAGGCAGGACGGCCTGATACACAGCAGTCATTCCAAATCATCTCAAAGGTGTTCAGTGGGTTTGAAGTCAGGGCTCTGTGCAAACCACTCAAGTTTTTCCTTACCAGCATTGTCTTTATGGACCTCACGTTGTGCACAGGGGTATTATCACGCTGCAGGTTTGGGCGTCTTAGTTCTAGTGAAAAGAAATCTTAGTGCTATGGCATACAAAGACATTCTAGACCAGAGGTGCCCAAACTAGGGCACGTGGGCCAAAGTTGGCCCGTGGTGACTTTTGATTTGGCCCACCATGCCATACATGAGAAGAGGGAAAGTGTTGAAAAGAATTAATTAAACTGGGAGAATATTGCTGGTATTACAACTGATGGAGTCCCGGCAATGGTAGGGAGGAAATCTAGCCATGACACCTTGGTGTCTCAAAGTCAGTGAATGTGGGAGGAAAGTGGTAAAGTACTACTGTATTTTACATCAAGTACAGCGATGTGCCAACTCCATCAGGCTTGTGGATGTGATGCATGACTTTGTGTTGTTTGCTCAACCCTTCACCATCAGTGCGGACACAATCAGTGATCTTCAGATGGAACTAATTGAGCATCAGTGTGATTAAGAACTCAAACACAAGTTCAGGTCCCTTCCCTAAAGATGTGCAAACAGGCACAAGTGATGCTGTCTCTGTTTGGCATACCTACCTCTGTGAGCAGACTTTCAGACTGATGAACTTAAACAAGTGTAAACAGAAGCAAACTAACTCACTCTCACCTAAATAATACTCTAACTTTGTCAGTAAGTTAGCTGCAGCACAATTTGGAAAAAAAAACTTTTGAAAAATAAGGACCAGCTTCATGTCTATCATTATATGTCACTGATATTGCAGGAATATGGCTGTATTGCTTATAGCTTGAATTATTGGGCATTGAACTCTACTGTACTATACATGGGATTGTTTCTATGTTTTCATTGTACTTTAAGTTTCATTGAACTATAAAACTGGAAAATAAACCTGCCTTAATTAAGCAGATTACAGAGTAATGTTTTCTATTTATTTATATATTTTTAAATATTGTAAATGAGGGGAACCATGGCAACTTTAATTTTAATATAAATCAGTTTGGTATAATGCAGCGTTTACTTTCGGCCTATGTCCCTCAATTAAGTTGGGTTTTTGGGCACCGTTTGGGCACCTCTGTTCTAAACAATTGGGTGCTTCCAACTTTGTGGCAACAGTTTGGGGAAGACCTACATACTAATGTATTTGCCCATTTTGACCACAATATGTCTTGTATTTGAAAAGCTAAAGAAAGGATACTCCAGGGCGATACACCCCTTGGGATAAAGCCAATAGAAAACAATACAGTATATACCTTCTGTGTGATGCAGAAACCTTCACAAACAGAACTTTGCTAAGTGTTTGTATTATATTTTTGTGTCATAAAGTATTTTTATTGATCTCAGTAACTTATTACTAACCAGATTATTACTTATTACTAGTTACTACTTAGTAAGACAACAAAATTATTTTGCTTAAGGTGGGACTTTAGCCCTGTGGTACTCTATGTTGAATTTTCATTATGCTCAACAAATTAAGATCAAGACAGAGATAAGCATCAAGACATTAGCATAGAAAAAAGAAAAAGAAAATAGTGCATCACTTTATAATATAATAGCCAAATAAACTCCGATGTAAAATATAATAATTTGAGTTTCCATTATTGTATTTTTGTATTATAGTTTTATTATAGTTTTCTCTACATTAGTATTCTTGCAGCTTGGCTCTTTTAAATATAATGATCATATTTATAGGATAGACATGTACATTCCATGCATACTGTTTGCAGAGTATGTTATTATTATTATTTTTTTTTGCTCACCATGGTCACATGCATATTCCTTGCATCTAAAATTAGCTAGCTTAGAAACCTACATCTAATTGGCTTATAATAGCTCCACAGTCTACATGTTAGCCAGTTATGCTTCAGTGTGCATTCTATGTGAAAACTGCATATTACACACTACACTACACATCACATATCATCAGAGATGTCTGTAATGACATTAATGCCAAAGTGGCATCCATCCTATTCCTCCTCAAACTTTCACATTTCTTTTTTGAGGTCTCTGACACACAGAAGAGCATGTCAGACATACACTGGGATCAAAAATATTGATTTCAAAAAGCTTCCATTTAACTTCAATTCATTTTTTAACTTGTATAAAAACTGCTCATTAATCGGTTTTTAGAGAAGACTAACTATGCTAACTTTGCTATCATTTTCTGTTTAGACAATCATTTTTGCTACTTCTCTAGCACTGGTCTCTAATGACTTCAGTGTAATTGCTACAGTGAAAGCTGGATCTGTCAAATCTCACTAATCAATAAAGTCTTCATCGTCCGCTTCCCCTGTGATTTCCCTTCATTTCTATCCTAATTGCTCTTTTTCATCCGACAAGGTTCTGTGCCGTGAGCAAGGTGTGTGTGTGTCCCTGTGTGATATGTTCCATTTTAACTCTATATCCCTCTTTGGCCTTAGGACTGCAAAGTACTCTACCAACACATTATTGACATATGGTATTCAATTTATGGTAGCACTGCATACCATGTCAGACTATCCCATTTGTCAAGAACCATTTTGCTCTTAATCTTTAGTTACGAATTGCCCACATAAGACTATTCCACACAGGCTGTTCTGAATCTCATATACCTGAACGAATGTGCTTATGTTAATGAATAGGTATACTACATATTTTAAAATGTTCCACTGAAATGGACAGGACAGGCCAAAGATGCTTGATTCTGCTGTGCGTTTTTTCAAAATTTGAGGTGTAACTTGTGGAGATTGTTGTGCTTTTTTCATAAAACTACTTGCATTGGTGAAATTGCAATTGCAGAAAATTGTCTTTCGCAGTGATGTTTTTTTGTAAATAAGACCTTTTACCTGTACTCACTTCTCACTTTCAAACGCATGTGAATCGAAAAGGGCTTTGGCTGAATGCGTGTTGTAATAACATCACATGATGTGTCTTGGCCCAAATCTGTGGTAATTTTGAAAAATTGCAGGCTCCTCCAAATATTGTGGAGTTTGTTTGATTTTGCATTAATTTCTGAGATCACAAAATTCTGAGAGACTGCTATATAGTCATGCAAACCATATTAATATTACTTTTATTAAACCCTAACCCTAACCTAATGATCTAAATCACAAGGCAAATCATATGGTATTATTTGAAATAAGTACAATACTATTTGCCAATAGTAATATTTTTTACTTATAAATAATTAACCTGCATCAGATTATTATCATTGATGATTTCAGGATAAATAAAAATCCTGAAAGATATCTGAATTTTTCAGGGAAAAAAGCTTTTGTTAAAGTGTGTCACAGTGGTGTAGTGGGTAGCAGTGCTGCCTCACAGCTCCAGGGTTAGATTCTGAGCTCAAGCTATTGCCTGTATGGAGTTCTGCATGTTCTTCATGTGTCCGTGCAGGTTTCCAGTGGGTTCTCTGGCTTCCTCCAACTGTCCAAAAACATGCAGGTAGGCGGACTACAATTCTACAATAAATTTCCCCTAAGCCTGTGTGTGTGTGTGTGTGTGTGTGTGTGTGTGTGTGTGTGTGTGTTTGTTTGTGTGTGAGGTGTGTGATGGACTGGCATCACATCCGAGGGGTGAACTCTCTTGCCTTGTGCCAAGCGTTACTGGGATAGTCTCTGGATCCACTGAGACCCTGAAGTGGACAAAGCGTGTACTGAAGATGAATAATTGAATGAATGCCATGTTAAAACATTTTCACATAGAATAATTAGTAGGTAATGCCCCACAGTTATTTGATTTGCGCTTATATAATGTCATAGTTTACAGCACTCTAGACTAGAACATTTAGCAGTGGTGAGTATGACAATGAGACACTATAACCCTGCTCACCTTGGTTTTGAACGTACAGTTCATACAACTCTCATCATATGATCTGGCATACAGAGAATTATGGGTCAATTAAACCACAGAGAGAGATGACCATCAACAACTTGTGTTCCACCCCCATCTACTAGAAGTTGACCTTTGGGATTTTTCTTGCAAGGAGAGCACACTCACCTCATTGTGTAGTCTGTGTGTGTGTGTGTGTGTGTGTGTGTGTGTGTGTGTTTGTGTGTGTGTGTGTGTGTGTGTGTGTGTATGTGTGTGTGTGTGTGTGTTATGTGGTGCTAAATGGGCGCTTATGTGTAGTGGTGCTTGCACAACCCATCCTGTCACTATAGGGCATATGGGATTGACCGTCCATTTCCCTTGAGAATGAACACAATGCTGATTTATTACCAGTAAAGGGCAATGATCTCTAAAGGAGGCCAAATTAGTCCCTAGTTTTGTGTGTGTGTGTGTGTGTGTGTGTGTGTGTGTGTGTGTGTGTGTGTGTGTGTGTGTGTGCGTGTGTACTTGTACTTATGGGCTTGATGACTAAGGACTGAAGGTCAAAGCGAGAGAAATTCTCTCTCTCCCCTGCTGTCTCTCACACGCTCTCCCTCTGTGTGTATGTGTTTGAAATAAATTGATCAAGCTTAATTTAACCAGGTGGTGGTAGTCAAAGAGCAAATTATTAGGCTGCATTAGGGTATTTAATAGCCCAAATCTTTGCAAAATATAACGCCACTTCTTTGGAAAATTAGCTCCTGTGATGGCGGGTCATTTTTCTGACAATGTTGATGCTGTTTGACTTACGGCCCCATATAATTCATGGCCATTCTACAGCGAGAACAACTCATCCTCAGTATTACAAGCAATACATCTCAAGGGAGCGATTTTTATCGACATTTCCCATTACCAACTCTTCAGGTTTATAGAGACGGTCATAAATATCCTCTCCAGTTCAAAATCAGGATGGGTCTGTGTAGGATGAAGAGATCAATTGTCAGATGTGTTCAGTTGAGTGTCACACAAGCCAGTGGGTCAGACAGACTGTAAAATAGGCTCACCAACTTTCTGAAGGAGACTTACATGGCACTGGATTAAGATGGAGGTCTGGATGCTCTGGAGCTTAACAGACATTTTCAGTGCAAAACAAAATGGTCCTAATAAAAGAAAATATATTTCTTTAATGGAAATAAAACCACTTCATTTACAAGGTACCATACACTGTAAGAAAAGAGAAAGGGAAAAAGAAAAAGAAAAGACTGACCTATCTATCTGTCTCTCTGTCTATCTATCTATCTATCTATATATCTGTAGATAGATAGATAGATAGATAGATAGATAGATAGATAGAAAGAAATTTCAGTTAATACATTTGAAAAATTTACAAACAAAATTCCCTGATATTCCCTAACTTCAACCCCAAAATGATCAAATTCCCTGACTTTCCATGACTGGAATAGACTTTATTAAATTTCCATGACATTACAGAAATTCCATGACCTGTTAGAACCCTGTGAGATGCAACTTGCAGAGATTTTTGTGCTTTTTTTTTTTTGCAGAAAACTATGTGAACTGGTGAAATTGCAATTGCACAAAATTGTTTTGCACGGTCTTTCGCAATGATGTTTGTTGGTAAATGAGACCTTTTAGCTGTACTCATGATCGACGCACATGAATCAAAGAGGACTTTGACTGAATATGCGTTTGTGATGACATCACACGGCACATCTTGGCCCAAATCTGCAGAATATCTGTGGTAATTTGGAAAAATCGCAAGCTCCTCAGATTATAGCGGAGTCTGCTTGATTTTGTGTTCATTTCCATGACTGCAAATCCTGGATGGACTGACTAATTGCACACTAGTTCAGAAAGTTATTATTTTTTTACAGTAAGGCAATAAGAAAACCTCAAACATTTATTGATCAATTTGGTCAAGTAACAAGGAAGCTGGAAAGTAATTTGCCAGCTGGCAAACACGGTCTACCAGTTTGAGTGTGTTAGATAGATGGTCAGACTAAAGCCGAGTCCACACTGCGATTTTTAATAGTCCTTTGCGACTGTTTTTTGTCAGACTGTACGAACACGATCCCCACTGTAAGCCGTGTCACACTGTTAGGATCTCAGATGTCATTAACGTCAGACTGTACAACAGTCAAGATGCGGAAAACAGATGCACGCAAGAAGACTCGTACGGTGTAGGAGAAGCCACACTACAGGACTGTTCTCAAATCTTCTAACATGGGCAGATTTTAATCAGAGGAAATTTCTGATCGCACGGGTGATTAATCGGCTGTCGGGGAACATGTCAAACTAGCGATCAAAGACTACAGATTTTGACCTAGGATTAAAGGAATCTTTTAGGATTCTAAAAATTTCTCAGACAATCAAATCGTGGCCAAAAGTGTACAGTGTGACCTGGCTTTAGCTGGATTTTTTCTGGTTGTGGTGTGTGCATGTCCACCTGATAAACGTACGACACAACATAACCTGGGGTTTTCACTCAAATCTGTAATGACTGAATGTTGGAACACTGAATAAAACAAGATAGAGCGGGACACATGTTTACGTGTAGTATCAGTCACATTAGGCTAATTTTCTGTCAGCATTTCTCACCGTTTCATTGTTCACATCAGGGTCAATGTTCAGGTTTTTAGGCTGCATGAGTCACAGCAGTATCTTTTTTTGTTTGTTTGTTTTTTTGAGGAATATCTTACCTCACGCGTTATCGGTTTAAACACCTTCCCAGAAATGAATCTACACTCAGATTTCCAGACAGACGAGCACTCCACTGAGTAACGGTTAACGGCGTTCCAGTCGTTTCCACAGCCAGCCAATCAGCACGCGGTTTGAATGCATAGCTAAGAAAAGCGTCCAATAAAACACGCCGTTCTTCAGGAAATGCACTGTGCAGGTTGCGTTGCCAGGAGAGCAGTGCGCGAGAGGAGAAGCGCGCTAGAGACTACCGCAGAGAGCTTGATAGCTCTGGGTTTGTTTGTTTGTTTGTTTGTTTGTTTTGTTTTTTTTGCTCCTCCTCAGGAAACCGATAAAATCACAAATTTTCAAAGGTGTTTTCATGCTTTTGCGACAACAAGGACATTATACAGGTAAACGCGTTTTTATTTCGACTCGTCCCCCGGAGCAGAGCGGCGGCGGGGTATCAGGGCTAGCCTGAAGTCTTCTGCTCAAGCCTGCTGTGTGTGCGCTACAAACACAGGCGACACTGCGATTACTTGCTAATTCATTCTAAATGATTTAGGCGACGACAGTATTTCCTGTCTAGTCTCTCCACGTAAAAAATTCAAGACTGAAAACAGTGCCACGGTTAACCTCACCGTCAAGACAGCTTTGAGTGTCTTCATTCAAGCATATTCTCCAGTCTACAGTAATATGTCTAAACATTCTCTCCTCCCCTTGTAGAGTACAAGCCGCCCCATTTAGAGTGTGAAAGACTCATGAACGTGTAAGTTATAATAATAATTTTATGTTGGTTAATGTTGTTTTGGCAGGGTGGTCGAGGTATGACACTGACCAGAGGCTCCTTCACGTACTCAACTGGAGAAGAGTACAGTGGTGAATGGAAGGAAGGCAAGTCATTCTTCCTCTATAGCTCCTGCTTCATTATTAAACTCAACTCATGCTGCTTTTCCAGACTACCGACACTGACATTTTGTTTCGACTCTAATCTCTTGACAGGTTAGGTATGCTCTGTACCGCATTCAGGTTAATATCAGCATTAGCATGTGTAGTGTATATCTTTGTTTTATATACAGTACTACAACTTACATTTTCATGAAATGCATTTCTTGAGCGTTCATAACTCATGGGTGATGTTTTATGTATTTTCTGCTGTGTGTATCTTTTACAAAGACAACTTGCTAAGAAGCTCAATCTTAGATGCCACCCTCTGACTCAATCCCTGAAGATATTTCTCTGACAGCTTTTAAAAGTTTACAGTGGATTGTAGTCTTGAGCTGCAGTAAGAAATCTAGTGACAGAACTAGCTTGGGAAATGAGCCGAAAGGAAATCCTGAATTATTCACACCACACCTTTTCAAACAGGAAAAAGCCACTGGCCAACATCTAAAACATTTGATTACAATTTGTGTTACCACAGATATCCAAATTAGAAGCCAAAGATTTGCATTATGTGTCCTATACAGGAAGGAGACATGGTGTGGGGCAACTGAAGTTCTCTGATGGTACTTGTTACAAGGGTCACTTTGAGAATGGCCTGTTCCATGGCTCCGGGGTGTTAATGTTCCCTGATGGATCCAGGTGAGAGATTAAGTAATCAAACTGCAATCGTTGGGCAACATAGTGATATTTAAACATTTATCTATCTCTTAATTTGTTGTTAAGGTAGAGAGAGATCTTATAATTATTGAACAGGCATGTTTTATGATTAGTTTTATGGATTATTGTCTGTTACATGTGTACAGTGAAAATCAATCACTGTTCAATTCAAGGTATGAAGGTGAATTTGCCCAAGGAAAATTCCAAGGTGTTGGAGTTTTTAGCAGATCTGATGGGATGAAGTTTGAAGGAGAATTCAAAAATGGTCGTGTGGAAGGACATGGTAAAAAAAAAAAAATACCATATGAATGAATTATTTACATATTTACTCATTTATATTATGTTATCAAATTCAAATAATATTGGAGTAGTTATAAAACTGTTAGATGTAGTATTTATGTGAATTTTGTATAAGGTTTTGTTAATTTCATACAGAAAATGATGAAAGATGTGCCACTGCTTAATTTGGATTTAGTTGGTATACTGTGCCCTTCACTAATATTGGCACCCTTGGGAAATATGAGCAAAGAAGGCTGTGAAAAATTGTCTTCATTGTTTAACCTTTTGATCTTTTGTTTAAAAAATAAAATCACAAAAATACTCTGCCCTCATGAATACCAAACAATTGCAAACAAAACATAGGTTTATAAAATATATATATCTTTGTTAAATATAGGTGTGCAACAATTATTGGCACCCTTTTAGTCAATACTTTGTGCTACCTCCTTTTGCCAAGATAACAGCTCTGAGTCCTCTCCTATAATGCCTGATGAAGTTGGAGAATGCATGGCAAGGGATCTGAGACCATTCCTCCATACAGAATCTCTCCAGATCCTTCAAATTTTGAGGTCCATGATGGTAGACTCTTCTCTTCAGGTCACTCCACAGGTTTTCTCTGGGTTTCACGTTAGGGGACTGGGATGACCATGGCAGGACCTTGATTTTGTGGTCAGTAAACCATTTGTGTATTGATTTTGATGTATGTTTTGGATCATTGTCCTGCTGGAAGATCCTACCATGGCCCATTTTAAGCTTTCTAGCAGAGGCAGTCAGGTTTTCATTTAATAGCTGTTAATATTTGATAGGGCCCAAGATGCCATGTATTCTAATAAAATGGCCAGGTTCTCTGGCAGAAAACCAGCCCCAAAACATTAAAGAGCCACCGCCATATTTAACCGTGGACATGAGATACTGTTCCATATGGTTACCTCTCTGCATGCGCCAAAACCACCTCTGGTGTTTATTGCCAAAAAGCTCTATTTTGGTTTCATCTGATCATAGAACCCGATCCCATTTGAAGTTCCAGTAGTGTCTGGTGAACTGAAGACCCTTGAGATTGTTTTTGTATAAGAGTAGAGGCTTTTTTTTCTTGAAACTTTTCCAAAAAACTTGTGGTGCTTTGGATTGTAGTTTTGGAGACTTTCTGACCTCAAGATATAACTAACTTGTGCAGTTCTCCAGCTGTGATCCTTGTAGATTTTTTTTGTCCATTCGAACCATCCTCTTCACAGTGCATTGATACAATATAGATACACATCCAATTCCAGGTTGATTCATTTCCAGTTGACTGGAATTTCTTAATTATTGCCCTGATAGTGGAAAAGGGCATTTTCAATGCTTGTGCTATTTTCTTATAGCCACTTCCCATTTTGTTAAGCTCAACAACCTTTTGCCACACACACAGCTATATTTTTTGGTCTTAACCATTGGTATGAATGACTAAGGGAATTAGGCCTATGTGTTACCTTGTATTGCCCTGCGATGGACTGGCACCCTGTCCAGGGTGTACCCCGCCTTGTACCCGTTGCTCCCTGGGATAGGCTCCAGGTTCCCCGTGACCCTGAAAAGGAGTAAGCGGTTGAAGATGGATGGATGGATGGATGTTACCTTGTATTTATACCCCTGTGCAACAGGAAGTCATGGTTGAACAATTTCCTGTTTCTAGTCACCCAGGTGTACTAAAAAAAAATTAAAAATATCAATGGGAATATAATTCAAGTATATTTTTTTCATATGATTTCATAGGGGTGCCAATAATTGTTGCACACATATTTAACAAATATATTTGTTTTGTTTACAATAGTTTGATATCCATGAGAGCAGAGTATTTTTGTGAACAAAAGATCAAAAGTTTATAAAGACAATTTTTCACAGCCTTCTTTACTCATATTTACCAAGGGTGCCAATATTAGTGGAGGGCACTGCATATGAGGGCATTGTAATTTTGTCATCAATGGAGTTAGCATTATAGTCACCGTATAAATTTAACACATTGTAATTGCAGCTCAATAATAACTTAGCATGTCCTACTCAGAATTTTCAGTCATTAAAATATTATAACGCCGTGTTTTTCTATAATTTACATAACCTTTAATGTCTCCATTTACTGTTTCGAGAGTAATGGTCTATTTTGCCGAAATTTCCTAATTGAGAATGAATAAGGATATTGTCCGTTGTTTTGGCTTCCCCTGCAGGCTTGCTGACATTTCCGGATGGTTCCCATGGTATTCCACGGAACGAGGGGGTCTTTTCTGACAACAAGCTGCTGAAGCGCGAGAAGAGCCAGGCGGTGGTGCAGAGGGCCAGGAGCTCAGCCTGCATGGCACGCAGCCTCTCTGTATGATCAACACAATGATGATCTCATAATCACCATGCTGCTGCTCTCAGATCAGCTTCCCAAACTCCACTCCTACTGCAGAGGAAAACATCGAGAGTGAAACTGATTCAGGAGCTCTCTTTCACGTAGGCGTTGCAGCAGACCCTCAGGAATGGATAACAGGGTTTCCTTTCCCTCTATCTCTCTTTCTCAGTGCTGGTCTGCGTCTGATGCCTCTAGCGTAAAAAATATATATATTTAAAAAAAAAAAAAAAACTGGGCAAGGTTATTATTGCTGCATCAATATGAACTACTTCGTCTTAGATATGGAAAAACCAAAGTCACCATCAACAACGTGGGGCTACTGAGTGTTCTATATGCGGAGTCTGTGTGCAACAGTGAGTTTATTTGCCTTTTGTGAGACCGTGATTGTGTACCTTTCATTATTATTTATCTATTTATTTAACATGTTTATTTAAATGTTATTTCAAGCACTTTTTCCATTTTGGTAAAAACAATCTGAGTTAAAGTTAAATTCTCTTAAATGCATATCACAATGTAATGTCTGGATTTGTATATACCTCATGGAAAACATCATTGTATATTCAGTATTGATGTTCGAGATAATCAGAAGCCTATACATGTGGTGGACTTATTTTGACTACAAAGCCCATAATGTGCTTTTAATTGAAATCGGGCAGTCTGGACAATGAATAGTTCACGCAGGTGATCCAATTGAATGTGTGTATTCAAACCAGTGTGTATCATTTATCTTCATGCACTTTGTGTAGTATTTTCTTGATACATGTAAGGACAGAAAGGTGTAGTCAGGCTTTGCTGACTTTAATTAGTGTAACTGCACTGTAAAAGCATGTATCTGATTTGTTTTTTATTAAGAATGGTGTGAGAGGGACTAGAAAGTTTGCCTCTTTATCTTCACCGTAATAGCATTCATCCAGTAATTGTGGGTATCTTCTAAGAACTAACATAACCATGGGTTTGGCTGTAGTCCATAAATCCATCTGTCAGTGGTGTATTCTTCTTAACATGCAGTTCATGTAATAATTATGTTTTTATCATCCAGTTAATGGCAGTCTATTGGAAAGCTGGGAGGGGGAGGAACAAAAACAAAAAATATTAAAAAGTGTGTGTGTGTGTGTGTGTGTACAAAAAAAATAATTTAAGATATTATAACTGATACACAATTACAACTAATTTTTTTTTTTTAAATTTCTTTTTGTTTGTTGTGCTAACTGTAGTTACACTGTTTTACGATGTGCAATGTCCAGAAGAGTAGTTGTACTCATTACTCATTTCTATACTGACACCAAATGTGTATTAACTTCAATATTTACTTGAAAAGTTTGGAAAGACAAAATGCAGAAAATCTGTTTTCCTGTTCAGGAAAAAAAAACCCAACAGGAATAAAAAATAAATAAATAAAAATTATGAGGCGCTAATCGAGTGTTTTATTTGCCGAATCACTGTGTGTCAAGAGAAATATCAATGCCTGACTTTCAGCTCATCCACAAAATTACCTGCCCTACAATAATGCATGGAGAAATCACAATTTTATGTAACACTGGAGGCAGGATAGGATTTATTTTACAAAACGGCGCTCTCTACTGGTCATACTGGCAATTAGCATACAGAGTCATGGAAAATTTACAGTAGGCCTAAATTTCTAAAAGACATTACTGCTATAATTTGATTATTATTTTTTAAAAAGTGTATCAGCAAGACGATATCTAATTTATTTATTTATTTATTTTAGAGAATGTGTTTTATTGATCTATTCTTTTATGGCCCGTTGTATTTGTAACGGAGATAGTGACTGTGCAAGGGTCAAAGGAATGACACTGGTAATCACTCTTCTTTGCTTCATGATGAGAATCTCAATTAATTTTCTTTATTTTATTTCTTTTTCTTGTTTTTTTTATGTAGATATGTGTTAAGGCACAGCATGTATTTTTACAGTGCAAAAGAAGATTCAAACAATCTTCCAATTTAGACATCATTTATCATTCAGAAACACGCACATATTGGCAATAAAATTAGCAAAAAGCAAATGAATGCTACTCTAGAATCCTAAAGCTTGCCTAAATGCTTGAACAAATGGCGGTGGAAATCAATCTCTCACCGTAGACAAAGTGCCAGAAACTTAGAGGTCACATGTAAGCAGAGCCACATACAGAATTTTCCACTCTCCGGAAACCTCAACAGTGTGTGGGTGTGTATGCGTGTTTTTGTATGTAATGTTTACAAAACCATCCCACATATTGATTTACACACTTAGTCTCTGGTTAATGGGCACTCTTGGCATATGATATGATGGAGCAACGGGTATCTTTCGCTAAGGTTTAATTACAACATTACAAAGCATGATTTTGCTGATCCATGTGACTGGCAAGGGTACAGTATATCCATATCACTTGTGCAAAAGGGTAACCCCTGATAGTAACCGGAAACTATGCACTAATGCCTCTTCACAAAGCCTACGTTAAGTCAGGGAAAAAACAGAAATCCTAACCCTGCTTCTCCTGTGTCCCTGGAACATGGCATGTATTTATAAAAGAAGGCCGGCACATTTGTGCTTTAATGCAGTTAACATTAATGTGGGTAAACATGACTTTGCATGCATAAGACACCATTTCAATCACAATGTCAAAAGAAGATGAATTGCACACGAGTTAATAATATCAGTTACTGTTTTACCTGAGCATGCCAATGTTCTACTCAATAATGTGGACTTGCTTAAAATGCTTGAAACTGTGTAATGTATTGTAAAATATGTTGATTATTAACCAAATTGATTTTAATGAAAACAATCCTGAGAGATTTTATTCAAGCAAGTACTCAGTAATCTGCTGTAATAGAAGTGTTTATTTATTTATTTATTTAATCAATCTTATATCCACATCTGTGTTATACACCTGTGGCTCAGATATGAAAAAAATGACCATTTTAATGGAATTTAAATGTTACCAGTTTTACTGTAAAGCATATTGATGCAGCGATTTCTAAACACACCCATGTGTAATCTGCAGATAAATATCTGTCAGTAATTCTATTCCAGTGAAATAGCATAAATTTTGCCATGTGAGGACACCAGTGTCATCAACTGTACTTTACAAAATGTGACCTTCAAGCCAGGTCATGCTATTTCATTTGCTCCAGTTTCTTCAGCATCTCCTTAGTGTCACACTGCCACATTTTCACCTGCTCCGTTGCTGTAACACCCTCCTGAGAAACAAGGATTTGCACTCTAGTACAGTATATATTATATGGCCAAAAGTATTTAGACACCTGACCATCACACCCATATGTGCTTGTTGAACATCCCATTTCAGTGCCCAGTTTGCTGTTACAATAACCTCCACACTTCTGGGATGGCTTTCCACTAGATTTTGGAATGTGATTGTGGGGATTTGCCCATTCAGTCACAAGAACATTAATGAGGTCAGGCAAGAAAGCCTGGGGAGGAGTCGGTGGTCCAGTTCATCTCACAGGTGTTCAGTGGAGTTCAGGTCAGGGCTCTGTGCAGGTCTCTTGAGTTCTTACACACCAACCTTGGCAAACAATGTCTTCATGAAACTTGCTTTTTGCACAGGGGCATTATTACGGTGGTCAAGTTTTCCCCCTTCATTCCAGTGAAGGAAAATTTCAATGCTACAGCATACAAAGACATCCTAGACAATTGAGTGGTTCCAACTTTGTGGCAGCATTTTGGGGAAGACCCACATATGGGTGTGATGGTCAGGTGTCCACAAACGTTTGTCCATATAGTGTATCTAAAATTCATTTGACCTTTTTCGACTAATATACAACAAGAACAAATTTGTTTCCCTGCACTTCAAAAGCTCTGCAATACTTACAGCATTCTTAATCTTCATGTCCACTCCTGCCAATATTAGCGACTTGACTATTTTGTATCGGTTTAGTCTCACAGCATCGTGCAGCGCAGTATCACCTTCCTTAAAACAAAGTGAGTAATGTTAATGGTATAATAGAATACATGACATTTACACACTGATTAATGTTATAAAAAAACATTCGATTTGCTGAAAACCTCATAGTTCTTACCCAATCTTTGGCATTAATCCGGACACCACTGGACACAAGATGCTCCACAACTTCCCAGTGGCCTGTTCTGGTAGCCACATGTAATGGCGTGCTCAGAAGCTGTGAGCATCAGAAACCATGCACTGACATATAAGAATTTACTTTCATTTATACAGTCATTTATTTATACACAATATATCCAAAAGTTTGTGGACATCTGACCATCACACCTATGTGTTTTTTGAGGAAAACCATATGGGCATGTGTCCACAAACTTTTGGTCATACAGTATATCTCAATTTTGTAAAGGTCTTTTACTTTATCTTTGACATTTAAATCAGCTCCTCTGCTCTGCAAGAGTTTAAGAGCAGCTAGACTTCCACCCCTGCAGGCCCAGTGCACAGCCGTACATGACAACTGAGAAAAAACCCAAAACATAGCATTTAAGACTGTGCCATAAATGAAAGAAAAATCTGGTGAACATTGACTCAAATTTTCTCACCCGGTCTTGGAAGTCGATGCTTGCTCCCTTATCCAGTAATCTCTCCACAATTTTAACGTGACCCTCAAAGGCAGCCCTATGAAGTCCTGATTTTCTGAACTAAAAAAAAAAAGTTATTTTGGGGGGAAATATCATCATTGCAATGTAAGTGTAAAGGACATCAGAAATACCTCATCAGCAGTGTTTGGGTCTCCTCCATCTTCTAAGAATTTATCAACCACTTTGAGGTTTCCATTTGTGGCTGCCTTTAAGAAGTTTTCACAATCCAGAGGACCCTATATGATAAAAGCAGTGATAATAAATTTAACTGTAACTGAAATAAATGTAAATAACTAATGAAAAGTATTATTAAATGGTTATGGAACACTAATCATACGTTTAAGAAATAGGTATTAATGAATGGTTTACCATGAACTTTATTTAAATAAACATGCTTGAATGACCTTACCACATGAATATTGGTTAGGTTATGCAATTTTACTGCTTTATTCTTCATCTTTTTTCTCAAACGTAGCTCAGTAATATTTTCAGCACCACCTAGCTCCACTATCTCATGCCTAAGATCAGACGAGGTCTTCCTCACCCGCTCCTCCACCTAATGACATCATCACTCATATCTATAACAAACTATATTGTAGGTATACATAAAGTGCTGCTGTAATGTACAAAGTCATGTACATTCATGTATAAATAAACAATCAAAATGTTGATGAATTTTACTATGAGTTTTACATTCTCCTCTCCTGTTTACGATCACACTACAAGTTAACGGTGAAGGATCTTTGCTGGAGTCCATTCATTTATGATGTCTAATAATGCTGGTTCCAAGCTCTAAGCTTGTAATACGATGAGATGAGATGCCATGGTGTTGAGTTTGGATTAAGGTGGTGACTAAAACTGACCATCTGAGAGTTCTCTAACCACATGAGACAACTCTATTATAATCCAAAAAAAGCCAATGATATCATTCTACTCCTATGATCAATTAGAATTTGAATGTAGATTATATTTCTTAGCTTTCTAATGTTTTTATTTCCCTCCCTGCAGAAATAGGAGAATGTTATTTTTAATTTCTTTAAATGGATATGCATGGTAATTCATGGCAAACACTCACCTGAATATTTTCAAAATTCTGATTTAGTGATTCATTGCTCATATCTCTTCCATCTTTAGTGTCATCCATAATCAAAATTCCCAGCTTCCGTGCACGCGTTTTGCATTTCTGAAAACAATTATTTCCGTTGAAATAAGTCAAAAGATCACATTTGAGGCATGTAGCTTTTAATAAACTGATATGATTGTGTAACAAATTAATTGCTAATTTGGCAACAGAAATAGAACAGAGGATTACAAAATTCAATATTAACCTCATAAACATTTAAATATAAACAAATGTCTTCTGGGATAATTAAATAATATTTTGATCAGCCAGTGTATCAACTCAAGTTTGAAATAAATAAAACAATATGAATTATATAAACAATTTTAATCTATAGAGTCTGAACAATCCCACAGGCAAACTGAATCTGCTAGTAAGAGTAAATGTAATATGTTAATAGTGCTGATTTTGCTTTATTTATAATGAGGACATTTTATCTGTGAGGAAAATTTGAGGAAAATTGATGTACATCAAAGAGATGTGATCCCCCCCTTTATTTATTTATTTTTACAATTTGTGAATGTGAATTTGAATTTTACCCTAACCTTTTCAGAACCAGCTGAGCCCAAACTAGTTTACTGAAATTTTGTCAATGCATTCATAAAGCTCCATATCTGAAACTTAATTTCAAGTCATAACATCTCAGAAAATATGCCATACCTGCTGTTGTTGTTCCAACTCAGCTTTTCTGTCCACTATCATGGTGGCCCACAGGATATCTTTATCCATACTGATCAAATGAATCAATATAGATAAGCAAAATTATTCCAGTTAGAAACTTCAAGAAACTCTTTCAAGCAAAGTTTCCTCTATATTAATGATATTTAATTATGAATGATAATAAAGATACCTATAAATAAGCAGCCTATTGAGTGCGCTCAGCGAGAAAAGGCTATAAAGAATGGAAGGCGGTATGGGTGCTCTTACACCACATAGCAGGCATGAAAAGCCCACAGCCAGCTTTGTGTGACAGGTGTGATCAGGAGCTGGACTCAACACTGACCTGACACATGACACTCTCCAGTGCCACTCACTTGCGCTGTGCTCATTTTTTATTAGGTTTTTTTTACAAGAGTATCTGCTCAATAAACCCACTGTATTGGGGATTATGTTATTTGTAATAATTTCATTGGTGTCAAGTGTTAGCTTGTAATTATTCACTACTGTCATACCACATAATAACCCATCACTACCAAACATCCAGGGCCATGCTTTGTCTCACACTTACTGTATAAAATGCAAAAGCATGTTTGAGTATCTGGATACTAATAAGCTAATAATAACAATAATAATAATAATAATAACAATAATAATAATGGTTGTTTATTCATCCAGTATATCACCACACAGTCTGTCATTACTCTTCTAATTAATGTGCAGATGTAAATTGTTTAAATGGATGAGAAAAGTCACGGTTCTGTCAGAGACTTTCATCACAATGCTATTTGAATTTATTATCTGTTACATGTGAATATGTCACAATGTTAAACTTTAACAGAAAGATGACATAACCTGGTTTTCTGATTAACAATGATTTATGCTCTGGGTGAGAATCCTTGACAGATGTTAAACTTCTGCTTAAAGGTTACATGGAAATAGTAGCTGTATATAATACTCATATTTAACATATGGAAATTAAATATTAGATATAGCTGAGGTTCAATCTATAAGGGAATTTACCAATACCACAGTTTCTAATGACACGAGATTTTGGTGTTTTTTTTTTTTGTTTTTTTTTGCAGCTTTGCAGTCCATGGAAGTAATTCATAAATGTATTAATATGTGAGACTGTAAATGCAAAATTGGATTTGGGGGACTCTGCAATAAGAATTAGACTTTAAAATCCTCAGTTCATTTAAAACATTAAAGAACAAAATACTAATACCTGTATTTTGAAATGAAGATATGCAACTATGAATCGTATTTTGTATAGGAGGGCCCTCAATGACAGGTGAATCATTAACCCTGACTGTCAAGGATCAGTCAGAGATAAACACTCGCATAACTGCTGTTTAGAGTCACAGAGTTGAACTGTCACCAGTCTCTCTTCTGCTCAACCCTGACTGCTCTTTTAGGCCAAGAATCACAAATAAGATCTGAAAAGCGAAGTAAGTGTGCAACCATTTTTGGAAATGTTATTGCAATGTTATCTAATCCCCTCACTACTCCCCAAATGGAAGGAATGTGACGGGAGCTTTTTTGTGAGTCGGGGATTTGAAATGCTTCCAGACTTCCTGCTTTTACTGTGGAGGCTTCTGTTATGCTAATTACAGGAGGAATGCTCAGGAAGTGTTCATAGAAGCTTGGGATCCTGTGTCTAGATGGAGACTTTAAAGCACCTGAGCGTGAAGAAGCATGAGGGAAACGATGTTCCACTGCTGGCTGACGCAGACAGTGCCAAGAGCCCAGGCATTAAACACTGGAGAGAGTCCAGTCAATTCTTCCTCACACAGTGAGTTTTACATGGATTACATGAACGATATGTATTTTTTTTTTTTTTTTGTAAAATATAGAAGAGTATTAGCTAGTAGAATACAACAATGTCTATTCTCTCCAAGAAGGTGGAAAAACCTTGGCCTGAGCTTCACTCTACTCCTGAGCTGTTATTCAGCAATCCTTGTCCCTGCTTATCTGCCTACTAAACAACTGACCTGGACTGAAAGCTCCACAGAAGACTATTTGGTACAGAGTTAGTGTTTATACTCATTCCATGATATATTCTTATATTTAATACAGGCTCTAGAAGTGGTAAGATGGTGCAGAAAGTATTGTTGTTCTTTACAGTTCCAGGATCTCTATTTCAATCCTGAGCTCGGGTTACTGTCTGTGAGGAGGTTGGCATATTCTCCTTGTGTCTGTGTTGGTTCCCTCTGGTTCTCTGGTTTCCTCCCACTTCCCAAAAACATGCCACTAGGGAAATCAGCTAAGATAAATTACCTCCAGGTGTGAATGAATGTGTGAATGTGTGTGTGCATGGTGGCCTAAGATGGACTGGAATCCCACCCAGGATGTATCCCCAAGACAGACTCTGGATCAACCGCCACCCTGAGCAGGATAAAGCAGAAGATGAATGAATGAATGAATGAATGAAAAAAGATTTTATAAGAACTCTAAAGGTGTTCTGCATGTCACACTTTTCCTCTAGGACATATTGAATCGCTCAGCAGCTCTACTGTCTCGGCCATGTATAAGCGGCTTTACCAAGACAAAGCTGCAGAAAGTGCTGAATTTGGACAGCCTGCTTCAGATTCCTGTGTTCCTGCAGAATGAGACCAGACACTGGGAACTGGCACCTCCACTTGGTCTGCTAGGCAGTGAGGGTACGTTGGCACAGACACTTAGAGTTCTGCCCCACTCTGGACTGCCCTCTGTGCCAGACAGGTGTAGAAGATGTATGGTGGTTGGGAGTGGTGGAATCTTACATGCCAAACATCTTGGAGCCCATATTGATAAATATGACATCATTATAAGGTTAGTTCAGCTAACACCATTTATACTATAAACTGCATACTGTCTCATATTTTAAATCTCATATCAGTGCATGAATAGGAAGTAAAAGCAAAATTTACTATATACATTTATTTGTACTGTCCTGCATAAAGAATGTTAAGCATATGAATATTTGTATGTTTGCTATCAAATTTATAGCATCAAATTAAAGCAAATGATTTATGCTTGCTTTTATTTTACTTTCATTCCATTTTGTTTATAATTATAATAATGTCACAAGTTTCATGTATTCAATCAGTACCTCCAGCGTTTCAGGATTTTGCGATCACAGAAATTAATGTCAAATCAAGCAAACTCTGCAATATTCGAAGGAGCTTGCAATTTTTCAGAATGACCACAGTTTTTCAGCAGATTTGGGCCAAGACACATCATGTGACAGCATCACAATGCACATTCAGCCAAAGCCATCTTTGATTCATGCGTGCCAAACATTAGTACAGCTAAAGAGGTCTCATTTAACAACAAACATAAGACCACGATGTTTGCGAAAGGCCACGCAAAACATTTTTGTGCAATTCAAGTAGTTTTTGGCAAAAGAGCACAAACAAAATCTACAAGTTACATTGCACCTTTTGAAAAAATCTGCAGCAAAATCAAACATTTTTGGCTGTAACAATCACAAAACAACTTGGCGAAATCCTGTACAGACTGTTTAAAGTACATATAGATAATTAATCTAAAACATTTTGTCATTTTAACACTTTTAGAATAAACAATGCACCAGTGTTTGGATTTGAGGAAGATGCAGGCTCAAGAACCACAATTCGATTGACATATCCTGAAGCAGCATCCTTCTTGCAACAAGAATATCAGAACACAGACATAGTAGCTGTAGTTGTATTCAAGAGGCTGGATTTAGAGTGGTTGACCTCTATTGTAACAAAAAAGCCTTTGGTGAGCATCGTAGGTGCTTATTCTTCCAGTCTGTCTTCTAATATATCAAAATGTAATTGAAAGAATACAAAATGAAATGAAAATTGATCCCTGTCTCCAGAGCTGGTGGACTAAACTGTGGTTCTGGAGAGATGTTGTAAGTGATATTCCACTTCAGCCAGGAAACTTTCGCATCTTGAACCCTGAAATACTCAGCCGTACCTGGCACGTGATGCAAAATTATGGAAAACATGAAAGCAAGGTAGGGCTAGTTGCATGCAGATATGTGCTATTAAACCTTAAAAATATTTCCCACCAGAATTCTAAAATAGTTTCCAATGCTTTTCATGTCTGCAAATTGGTTGGAGATCTTTCTCTTATTTTCTTTTTTTGTCACAGAAGTGAGTGAGTATGCTTCATATTTGATCTACAGAAGGGGGTTAACACTTAAGTGTGCTTTGTGTTCTGCTGTAGACGGTGCCTACTCTAGGCTTCACTGGCATTGTGGTGGCACTACAGCTGTGTGATGAAGTCAGCATGGCAGGCTTTGGCTATGACTTTAAACATCCTGGATCACTGCTGCATTACTATGGGACTGTGCGCATGGACCACATGATGGCACAAGTTGTGCACGATGTCAGCGCAGAGCGCAGTTTACTGCGGGGCCTTGTCAAATCTGGAGTCGTGCATGATGTCACAGGTGCACTGTGATTAACAGTGGACCTCATTTATCAAACGGGATATCAATTATTTTATTAATAAAAGGTTCGCAAGAATGTTTGCACAAGAAATTGTGTATTCATAAAAATCCTGTGTGTTAAAATGTTTGCATCCTATGAGAGTTCCCGAGTTTGTGTATAAGGAGACACTAATGTAAACCTCAATTATTCAGCTTCAGAACATGTAATTGGCAATGAGTTACTGCACATTTATATATGGATTACGTTTTCAAGCTTAAATGGCGTTTTTATTTCACTTGCACACATGAATTTAATGAATATTTTGTGACTTGGCTCTTTCATATTAATGACTTGAAAGAAAGTGATCCAAGAGGACAAAAGAAATGACGGCCTATAAAATGAGTTAAAAAGACTGTGCATGTGGTAGCCGACACACTACAATGGCTGAACTGCGTTATTGGACGATTTTGCAGACACTGCACATAGATGATTTATTTTCATAATTTTGTTGTCATTTTGGTGTTTTCAGCTCTGTGAGCTTTTAGCCTTTCTACTGTGGGTGTTACTAAAGGTAATCCAGCTGTGTCATGAACGCATTTGGTACTTTACGGGTGTTTGGCATTTTATCACCATCCGCCTGTGAAGATGAAGAAAATCTGAGTTATCAACACTTCTGGCAAGATTCATTTATTTGATTTTTTACTTTGGTTTGGTCTACAAAACCACTTACACACAACTTTATTAAAAACGATATTAAATGAGGATCAATGTTTGTACATTAAATCTGGCCTGTACTGAATATCATTACTTCCAGTCTGAGGCTATTCTTAGAACATGTGAGAGATTAGATTTCATTGAAAAGGTGTAAAACAAAGTGAACAAATGTGCAAACTTAAACACTCCAGGTATAATATCCAAAAAAAATCAAAAGTAAAAAAATTAACAAGACAGGTTATGAGTATCCTGTATTGCAGTTTCACTAACACTAACCCCAACAGGTATCTCTTACATGTAGAATTGTTCTGGTGATATTACAGCTAACCCACACAGCTGAGACAGGATGGCTGTGAATTGTGATTGGTTGGCACATATTTTAAACATTTTTAATGACATCTACAATTTATAAACTTGTACCATTGTTTATATTTTGACAATATTCAAAATTAAATAGAAAATATTTTTAGGCTGCTCTCTGGGCACAGTATGAGAATCACAGCTGTACTGGATTCTCATTGGGCTAAGTACATCAGTTTTGATGGTGTGTATCTGTTTAAAGCAATATTTTCCAGATTCACTCTTCAAACAAACGGCAAAGGTCTCGTGTATAATACACACGTACACATTACGTAAATCAGTTTAATTAAACAAACACTGATTCTGTTAACCATCCAATATGCAATAAATATACCCCACACTGTTACAATAGCACTGCTTTCTAATAGGAATTTCAAAAACAATATTATGAATCACACATTTTGGAAAAGGTGAACATATTTATATAGCATGATATAATTAAGTACTCAAAGCAGTATAGTCATTTCTTCATTTTCAAAACAAAATACATCATGTTTCTGAAAAGAATGTGAAAATCCTGGACTTTATATATGAGGTCAAAAGTTTTAACCAGTAACCAGATATGAACAGATCGTTATTTAAAGCAATATACACATATTATTAGAAGCTACACAAAGGCTACAGTATGATAGCAGATGTTATTATGAGATGGTTTTTCAATAAACCGTCACAACATTTTTGAGTGCTTACTCGCACAATATTATCCTAAATGACAAATGGTAAAAAAGGGACGCAATGGGTTAAGTATTGTTCCAACACTAACAAAGTAACAACATCATACTACATTTCCTGTTTAGAAAGCTTCAGTGCAATAATCTGGAAAGAGGCTTGATCTTGACCAATCAACATCAAGACACATTTTTCCAAACAACCTAATCCTTATTGTCTCAAAGCAGTGCAGGAACAAGAATCCTTTTTCGGGAATGGACACAGCAGAGAGAGATTATTGCACGGAAGAATGCTCAGTGGCTCAGGGCAGAGCATTCCAGCAGCTGTGGAATAAAGATGGCCTCAATAAGCTCTTGCATGCACACAGGAAGCACTCAGAGGTGTTCATAAGAGCGGAATGCGTGATGGCTCCCACAGCTTGCGGGCCAGCTGGCTGCAATGCTGCAGGATGTACTCAGTGGGGACAACGCCGAGGTGCACGGTCAGCAGCTCATAGCACTTTACCAGCTCATTCTGGTGACTTTTACTGTAGTAGCGCAGCAGCTTCCTGTAGGACAAAAGAGCTGCTTATGATATTGCATGCCAAAAGCCTTAAATTCTTTCTCAATATTTAGGTTTATAAAACAGAATAATTCTGATATACGTAACTATTCTTTTTTTCGAGACAATATTAATTTCCTCATAGAATTCTATCTTTATTTGCTATATAATGCTGTTGAATTAACCACAGATCAGAAGTTGCTTTAATTTCTACAGCACTATTCGGACGGGGCTAATTTTCTAAACATAGTTTGAGTTACAATTCTTATCACCCGACCTCGGTGATTCCATGTACCAATTCGGATGGGACTAACATCTCTGTGTTTATTACAGAGGTGGGAATGTCTGTTTTGTACATCTGGGCGTTACAGAAGATAATGTGCTCTGGATGAGTGTATTGTGTGCATAAGTACTTTTAAATTTACAAAGTAAAATTTCTTAATGTATTGATTTTAATTTATTAAAATTAGTTATTAAAAAAACTTACAAAAATAAACTTGACATGATTTTATAGAACTGGCTGCTTATAATAAACCCAATGAAATAAAGAAGCGATTACTTATATAATTAAAACATTATATAATTGAGTGCAGAAATGATGGTGAGGCATCACCTGACACTGATATTACAGTGGCCAGTCTTAACAATTTATGTGACTTGGATCTTCTTGTTGATTTTATTTTTTATTTCTTCACCAGGTAGCAAAAGCATGTACATCCATACTGAATTGCACGCTGCAAGAGCTTCTACAGTTGTTCACGTGGGCCAAAACACACAAGGAAAAGCGTTGTGAAAAAATATTATTATAGCATTTGCATTCAGACTCGATTAGATTTCTCAGAGGATCACAGAGTTAGCCGAAAAACAGTAGGTAATTTTCTCTATAATGTTTACAGAGGTTGTGTGAGAAAAACACGGGCCTGGCAGATTCGGACGGGATTAAAATCGCAAAGTACATCTCTGAAGCACAAATTTCTTTACCGTCCCCCTGGAAAACTAGTCCCGTCCGAATAGTGATTATGATAGCAGCTCTAACAGTAGTGTTGGCTTACAGGCAAATTACAGCTGACAAAGATTAAAAATACGTAATTTAACAAAGAAAAACATATATAATTGTTTATATGGTGAATCGTTCTATAAGGAGACATTTATTTAACCTTTCTTGAATCTCAAGTGTTAGCGCTTTGTAACAGTGAGTATGTTTTTCACCATGGGAGAGTCTTCAGAACAGAGGACTTTGCTCTTTCCCGTTTCTTGGTAACACAACAGGATTTTACATTAAGTTTTTTTTATCATATTAACTTCAAGAGAGAGAGAAAAAAGACAGCCTGGTAAAAGGTGTGCCATTCATTAATGAATTAAAAATGATAATTACTGGCAAATTGCTGTGGCATAAGAGGAATAAGACACTGCAGGACATGCTGTTTTTAAGCAATAATCAGCTTCGGAGTGATAACGCATCACTCCACCCACTGTTGATTATTTTCCAATAACATTAATATTATATAATGTAATATTACATATGCTTCTGTGTATTTTTTTCCATTCTAGAAGGATTTTTTTCCCCATTCAATTTCTAGAATGATGTTAGCTAAACACATTACCTGTAATAATCCCAGGCAAGCATTCCTATAGGAGCTGAGTCATCAGGAAGATTAGGAATATCTACCACCTCTAGCTTGTAACCCTGCCATGGATCAGGACACAAATTAACTTCATTTGAACAATGATCTCATCTCTTAGTGTCTTGTATTTTGTTTGATTGATTCATTAAAGTGTATGGGTATATCATTTGCAAATTATTCCTCCTCTGCAGTACCTCAGAGAAACACTGATGCTAAAAAAAATATGATGAATCTTACACATACCGTTTCATTCTCAAACCATAAGAAGTAGCAGAAGTAGAAGTCTCCATCTCGTAGAGTCACAGTAGTATAGCCTTTCTGCAAATATTGCCTTGTTTTTGCTACAAGACTCCACAGCTTTCAGGAAACAAAGGATGTAAAGTTATGACAGAGGTTAATGTACAAGACACAGCAAAAAGGGTTCAAAATAAACACAGTCCCATACATGCTTTCTACATACAAATTACACAACAGAACAAGTGTGCAGAGCATGGTAGGTTTCACACAAACCTTGTTTTTAATAAAGTGTGCTATGGGGCCTTTTCCCAGCTCTGAAGCAGAGCCCTCGGTCACACTGAGAGATGGCGCAATCATTTGTCCTGCAGTACGATCCACATAAATGAAATGAACAAGACCAGGGAATTCCTCCAGGTATGTGAGAACATGGTTAAAGTAAATGAATCCAAACACAAGAAACAAGATTACAGATGCATCATTTCTGCATACTTGTTCTATAAGCAGTCCATATGTACTCAATTAATCACATGGAATATTTTTCTTGTATCTATCTACTTTCCAAAGTAAGCACACAGCAATTGATTATGAGCAGACAGAAAAACAGATTTAAGGGGACTGTTCTTACGATTTTTTTTAATCTTACAAAACATGGTATGTTATTTGTCTGTATTTAAAATCATGCAAGAAGTGCAAAATATCCAGAATTAACATAAGTCATCATCTATATGCTCATCACATCCTAATGGCAGAGATGCCAACATTTCTAAAAGAGAAGAAAAAAAAAAATCCAACAGAACCCTAGTGTATGTCAGTGGATGAGACTGCTCCTTTTTTGGTCAGATGTCTGGCAAGCAACACTATTGAAACAGCAAGGCGAAGTCCAGTGTCATTGTCACTTACTAATAAGCAGCTCCTCCACTTTTTCCCGGATGAAAGAGCCCACAGTCCCACTACCACTTTGCTTTCTATTGGCTCACGAGACAGCAGCTTGTGAACTCAAAGGTCAGTGTTCACCTAGATAAAGTCAGTGTGAAGTAAAAGTAGCCTGTGTGCATGTGTGTATTTTACATTCCACATCTCTTTCCCATTTCAGTGAATTTCCTTTTCTGCTGGGTGAATTTTAATTGCATCTGCATGAGCACATTTCTACGCCCTCAAATGTGTCAATATGGCACCAAGTGTACAGAAACCCCAGGACAGATCTCAGCTCAGTGAACACACTGGTCTATTAAAGAAATGGACTCATAAACGGCAACACAGTGCCATTGAAAGAAAGGATATGACACCATGGTTATATTTCTCTTGCTCTTCACCAACAGAAAGTCCTTCCAGTCTATAAGCTTTTCTCTGAAACAGAGATGAAAGGATGCTGAGACAGAGTCCTGAATGAAATGACGCAAATAAGTGCACCATTTTCAACTGAATTCTAGATATAAGAATCAAACTGGGACATACTGCACCATGTTCAGCGCCCGTTCTTGAAGCGTAGTGGAGAGACACTGATTAGTCCCCATACACGCAGCTGCAAAACACTGCTGGTACACACCGCACAGCTGAGTCTTAATGCTACGACATGAAGGCACCAACCTGCACAAACATAAGCCATAAAACACAGGGATTAAATCATGCACTATTCTAGATTATATAAGGTCACTTGCCAAACATAGGGATCAAATGAGAGAGAATTCAGGGATGCCATAATTCCCATAATATAGTGGCTTACATGGATCATCCTATTGCCTAGACCAAGTGTTTCAGCTAAACTTTGTTCCTTGCTTACAAAGGATCAGATAAGCAACTAACATGACCAAATGTTGACAATTACCATTTTAATGTATAGTCATTAATGATTAGCACATATAAGTATATATATGTATAACATGAACATGAACAGGCTATGTTTTGTTTCATAGAGGTTATTCAGATAACCACTTTTTTATTAACACCATGAACAGTGAACAGATGAGACATCTATTTTGAATTTGATATAGGGTAATGCTTTTTGTTTACCTTGACATCACTTTGCTAATGACCAGAGATGGTAAATAAAATAACCCAATGTTTGTAGCTCTGTAGTAATCTTTGGTCTGATGAGCTGCCTTCAGCTATAAAATTTACATAATTATGTGTGATCAGATAAGTCACAACAGAAGATGTGTTACAAAAGCCAAACTGTTTCATGTTTTGAAACCTAGAGTCACTTAACTATGCCAATTTTTTTTTTTCAATTGCTCTGTCCGGTCCACTGATATACTTAGCAAAATATGATGTGGACCGTGGTCATTCAGTTGACAAGCCCTGGTTTTGATTTAGAAAAACAGACACTCACGCTTTTGTGATGCCAGGTCCTGACCGGGTGAAAGCCTTGTTCTTGAACTCTGACCAGGTGTTTTGAAGTTGTGAGGTCTAAATATGGGAATAATGAAACTGAAAGATTAAAAAAAAACTACACAATGAAAAAACAATTATAAATCTTCCACAGCTTAAAAGACAAATGTTAAAATATATAGTATGAAATATATAAAAAAAAAGTTCACTGAATCCTAACCAGGATGTCCATGCTGGCCAGCATTCTGATGAACCTGTCCACTCTGATACGGAGTTCCTGGATTGGGGATTGACTGCGCAAAGCCGCTGTTCCCTCTAACCCTTCACTCAGCCTCTTTTCCAGCTTAGTAAAGGCCTCCAGTAACTGATAGACTGACATGGCCACCTGGCTGTTAGGAATCTATGGAAGCAAACAGAAACAGCCACAGTCTCTGATCGAATCCTCAGAAAATCCAAACATTAAAAATAAACTGAACATGTAAAGTCTGTGTGTTGAAAGAAATCCTACAGATCCAAACAAAATAAAGTTCCATTGCACACTGGAAAGCAATTGTTATACTGGAACCAGATTTTACAGTGTATACAGCTGTCATGCAATATTTCTCAAGATTTGTTAAATCAGGAAAACACTGAAGTGTTAATGTAATATAGCATTCTGTAGGTGGTGCCACCTAGTGGCTCTCAGTCTTGTTACACTTGCAACTACTACTAGACAAAACAGAAATGATCCTGCTTCACTGAATTATTTCAAACTCTCTGCTCATCGAACTGTGCAGGTTTTACTACAGTAACAATTTAGGCTGAAATATGACTATATTTCACTCACTACAGGAAAATGTCTACGGCTGCATATTAAACAGCTCCTCATTAAACGGAGTTAAAAAAAATTCTATAGGGTTTTATGTTGTCATATACACTACATGGCGAAAGCTTGTGGACACCAGACCATCACACGTACATGTGCTTGGTGAACATCCCATTTCAGATTTAGTTTCCCCCTTGTATTAACCTCAGCTCTTCTGGGAAGGCTTTTCACTAGATTTAGAATGAGGCTGTGGGTATTTGCCCATTCAAACATAAGAGCATTAGAGAGATCAGGTACTGATGTCGAGCGAGGAGTACTGGGGTGTAATCAGTGTTCTAGTTCATCCCAAAGGTATTCAATGGTGTTGAGGTCAGGGCTTTTTGCAGGCCACTTGAGATCCTCTACACCAACCCTGGCAAACCATGTCTTCATGCCCCTCACTTTGTGAGCAATTATCATGCTGGCTCCTATAGTTCGAGTGAAGGAAAATTCTAATGCTACAGCATACAAAGATATCCTGTACAGTTGTGTGCTTCCAACTTTTTGGCTGCATTTTGGGGAAGAACCACATACAAGTGTGATGGCCAAAAGTAAGTGGACACCTGACCATGTATTGTATTTTGTGTCGTGTTTCATAGGTTAGACAAATGTCCAAGATAAACAAAATAGTGTTCAGAGCACAAATCCGACATGTCACCTTGGTCAGTAGCACTAGAGTAATGCCAGGCCACAGAGGTAAACAGTACATGGAGTGGGGCATCATGGGAAAGAAGCCCTCCTTAAATGTTGCTTCCAGGAATACTCTGGTTGGAGTCATGGGGTCAGAGACTGGTAGCTGAAGAGTCTGTAGACTGTCTTCAGCCATCTGAAATCAAACAAACCGTAGCACTGTGAGAATCATTATATTAAAGAATATAACATATTAAAATTCTATGATACACGTGGCCAAGTGATGACTTACCTGAACATCAGGATCCACAAACTGGAAGACAGGAGGACTGTCACTACTCAGCTGACCTGTGTGGATTCATGCTTTACTTTTATGAAACTGTGTGATAAAAGGTTCAACATAAGCCTGGTGACTTTACACCATTTTTATAATATAATACCGTCGGTCAGAAAGTGGAGATGGGTACTATAATTTCAAGGAAATGTGAATCATAGTATAGCATAACAGTGATAACAATATCCATCAATCCAGCCATTTTCTGTACCGCTTATTCTACACAGGGTTGCGGCAAGCCCGGAGCCTATCGAAAGGGACTTGGGGCACGAGGTGGGGGACACCCTGGACGAGGTGCCAACCCATTGCAGGGCACAATCACACACACATTCACACTCTATGGCCAATTTGGAAATGCCTAATGGATCAGCCTATAACGCATGTTTTTGGACTGCGAACGCATGCTTTTGGACTGCGAACGCATGCTTTTGGACCCGGAGGAAACCCCCACAAACTCCACGCACGCAGGGTGGAGGCAGGAATCGAACCCCCAACCCTGGAGGTGCGAGGCAAACGTGCTAACCGCTAAGACAAAACATTTTAAAACACATTTCCAACTCCATATAATAATGTACATGATGAACAATACTGTCACAAATGAAAGAAATAGGGCTTCCTAACCTAAAGTCCAATGTAAACCCTGGTAACAATGTTTATACACTTAATTTATCAAGATGTAAGTAGATAAAAAATCATCTGTTAGCCTTTGAGATGTTCACTAAAAAACGAAAAGACTTTATTAATAATAGCTATTAATGAGACACACAAATGAGTTTCTGGTCAATAAACATTGTACTGTAATACAAACTACATGTACTGCATTTATACTAAATCTTGTTATTTACTACATTTTTAGCAATAGTGGCAGTAGAGATAAAACTACACTGATTATCATTGTTATACGAGAAAACCATTACAAATGGTTCATACAGTAGATCAAAACCTTCTACTGAGAATAAGAATTAAAATATGATGATGTACTGATTTTATTACCTCAAAGAACTCATTCAGAATGAATGTCATGTTTACCAACTACATATATTTACATGGAAGCATATGACAATGGAAACTTACTTGTAATAATTTTTTTGCTTTCTTGAATTAAGTAAACTCATTCGCATTTTAAAGGCAGAGTTTGTCTGAAATGCTAAAATGTGACTCACCTGAGTCTCGCTCGATAGGAGAAGGCTCTGGAGTATAGAAGATGTCAGGAGCTGAAATACTGTCCACCTCCTAAACACACCACCAGGTACAATCGATATACATCAACGTGTTTTAAACCACTTTAATTCTCATGAATGACTTCTGAATTCTCAGTTCTGATTAGTCAGAAGGTGTTGTTTAATTTTCTATAACAGCATGACTCATGACAAGGCATGTGATTCTGAATGGAATAAAAATGGATTTTGTAGATATTCCACAACATTTCATATCACCACAAACAGATAGTCTGTCATTCTTTAATAACAGAAAATATTCAATTGTTGTGCAATAAGATGTATAAAAACACTTAGTGACATGCTGCTATTGAAAAATAGTCACCTCTACATCACACAGCCCTGTTAATGAATACTTTCATATAACAGGACGCACCAGTTTTTTTTTATTCGCCAAATTGCTATATATTGTATATAGTACTATATACATGGTAAAATACTATACTATGACTCACTATGAATAGTATATAACCAACCTCAGAAGGAGTTTCATCAAGCTCAAGGTTGCTGGGATAAAGATCCTGTACAATAATGATCAGTGTCAGCAGGTCAGAAGAGCTAAGAGTGCTGGCATTACGACTGCACAAGAAAAAGCAAACCACAAAGCTACGTCAGCACTCCTTTCAGTGCAGCATTTCACAAGCTGGCGCAGAACAGACAGGCCATTTCTTAATCCTTCTGTTCAGTTCCCTACAAATTGTTCCTCGTTCATCTACACAATGCAAATGTGTAAAACATTTATTTTATCATATCCATATAAACAAATAAAAATCAAACGATTTATTTATGGAACTAGGCAGATGAGAGATGCATTATGGTAACAAATTGTCTTTTACAAGAACAGGTCAATATACAATGTTAGTATCAGACAAAAATTATTCTTAAAATAATCTCTCTAAAATAAACATGATTCCAACTGTCTGTCTTCATTAGAAATATTAGGCATATTTTCCATATACATTTTTCATTTGATTGGTCATTCTGACTCAAGCATAATGTTACATAATTCAGGTTTGAGTGAGTACATGCAATACCTTGAGTAGAAAGCTAATAATTTGGTGTGCACCAGGATGAAGGCATGCAGCACCTCTTCTCCTGCTCTCTCGCCACTGCTGTTCATTTGCTGCACCAGTCTCCGCTCCAAAAACTCAATGCACTGCTCACACAGCGTGGGGTGGATCAGCCTCTCAACTGCCTAATGAAAGTCAAGCAAAACATGCTTTACGCATACAAACTAAAGCTTTTCTCTATAATTCCAGTTTAATTACACAAACAGATTTTATAAAATATATAATAATAATTGTCAATTTTAATAATTTTACTGATTTTTTTTAAGTGAAAAGAAGTAAACACAACCTCTGCAATAAAGTACTTAAACATTCAACAAACTGAACAAACATTTTTCTGCAAATATTAAATCATAGTTACTTTATATTTGAAAACAAAAACAGTAATTGTGGCATGTGCAAAAGTCAGTAAACCCCCTTTGGCAAAAGCTTCTGTTTTCAGTTTGCATCTTGTGGTATGGCCTCTATATTTCTGCTCTCGAAGTCTTTTTCAAATGGTGGATTGTGAAACCTTCACCTCTGCGCTGTGGAGGCTGTTGGTTAAGGTTGCATATATTATTATGAAAGCTACCTCGACTAGAAAACTTTGGTCCTGCTCTCGTAAGCGGCTGTATGTTTCAAGGAGTCTCTGCAGCTTCTTCCATATACGGATTCTCTGCTCTGTGTCTGGAGGGCGCAATCTGAGAATGAGAAAAATGAAAAGAAAAAAACTAAATTATGATAAAGTGGTAACATACATCATGAACCACAAGTTGTGAAAAACATCATGCAGTGCTATGTCATTATTTAAATGGAATATCTCATTATTTTGACTTAAAAGCTTAATATTTTATTATTACAACTTGATAACTTGTTATTTTGAGTTACTATCTTGTTATTTCAACATTTCTTATTCTTTTGAATGAATATTTAAGAACCACACTATCGATCAATAAGTCGACTTTACTGAATATTGGCTTATAATTTTTTACACTGTATGCTATTTCCCAGATAGTAAGTAAGCTCGATGTTGCTTTAATGGATTTCACTTGACACATATCTAATGATTGGTAATTCACTTAGATGCTTCCAGGTATGATGGAGGTTTTAATTTCACTATTTAAAGCCCAATGGGTTTGTCTGTAACTCTCCATTACAGTGCCACTGTGTTGAATTAGTAAAGAACATGTAGTGAACAAGCATGAAGTTCTTACTCTTTCTTTAAGAGGGAGCTGCTGAGTGTAACCATGCCAAAAAGGATCTCTGTGAACTTCTTCATGACAAAGATCTTCCTCTTTAGATCCTCATAAGTCTCCTCACCGTCCCCATTCACAGCAATATATAGACATTCTTCAAACTGTGGAAACAGAATGCATTCTACTTATACAGATTTTTTTTATACAGAATTACACTTATACCTTCACATATGACAATCTGCATGTATCTTTAAAATGAACAGCATATCGCATAGATCAGAGACTCAAACAATATTGGCATAACACTGCTGTTAAGTTAGACCACTGCTTTATTACAGATATCCTGTCAGCCCAGGATCCTGCTTTTCTAAAATCAATGGATAACTATTCTCATTAGCAACAAAGTAGCAGTGGAATGTTGGTTATTAATCTACAGCCAGATGACTGCATTCTGCAGTAGATTAATGCAGTGAGATTTAGAACATCTTACCTGATGTAGTGCATAAATGTGACCATTTTCCATACTGAAAGACGTGTAGCCGTCCCCAAGTCGGTCGATCATAGTGCTACACGAGATGATGATTGGGGCAAACAATGTGTTGATACTATCCGCAAAGGCTGGCGGCTGAGAAAATACAATAGTAAATTTACTGAGCTGCATCATGGGTCAGGAACTTGCAGAACTAATGCCCTAACTCTACACACTCCATCTCACAATATGTTATTATACAAAATGTTTTTACTCTTCCGCTCTCCTCTTGCGACATCCCATACTGCTTCTTAATGTTCTGCTCAAACTCTTGGTCAGTCCAGTAGAAAAGGACCTCAGCACTTTCTGTGGCAACCAGAAGGCACTTCATCTGGACACAAATGCAAAGATTTATCAGTTAGTCAGCACCTATTCAGACATTTCTGGATATTGTCCATTCCTAGTTAAAACTTTCTCTTGGATGTCTGAAAGGAATTTTGTCCTTGTCCCAACTTATATTTCACTCAACTGGATTATCTCTCTCTCTCTCTCTCTCTCTCTCTCTCTCATATATTTATGAATGTTGTGTGAATTTATGATGATCCTGATTTTACAATAGCTTTTGATTACATCACTTTTGAAGACCCATAAAGCACTTCAAAGCCATAACCTACTATACGCCTTAGTGCATGCAATGAGTGTGAATATATAAAGGAAACCTTATAAAATCACTGTGACAATCAGTAAATATTATGTAACCGCTTTGGGTGGGAGATCAATAACTTTCATCGCTTGTGATTGCTTAATAATTTGAGATAAACTCATAGTTATCTCTAGCTGGGCTAGTTGATGGCATTAGCTGATCTTTACAATCGGTGCAACAACTATAACTAGAACTATAACAACATCAAAAACACTTACGCCTACTGTCTATCAGAGAAGCCGACACTCCACATAATTCCTCCGCTGAGACAAAGACAGATTTAAAGCGAGTCCAAAAACCCAAATCAAAGTAAAAGCTTGAAAATAGTTAATAGGTTACATGTACACACCGCTCCAGCACGCAATTCACTTCCGTAAAGTAACTTTGTGGGATCACGTGACACCGCTACACGCTACCAAGTGCAAGGAAGATCCGCAAGAGTGATGAGTATTCCGACTCTTTTTAGTGAGTCAGATCATTCGAGTCAGCTCACCAATATGAACCGACTCTTTGGGATTCCAAACGGCTCAATCAAATAGGTCTCTAAGTCTGCGATATTTTGACCAATAACTCTTCTTTGTCTAAATGAGTGAAATTGTTTGACATCTTACATAAATAGGCTAATGTTGACATAAGTAATACTAGAATGCTTAATAATTATTAACTAAAATGATATAAAATTTATATATATATATATATATATTTGCATTATAATATAATTTGCATTATATTATAATTATAATATTAAATCAGCACTTCAAATGGCATTAGAACATGATAAACATCCCTGTAGGCCTATTAATGTCGTTGCTAGCTGTGTTTGTGCTTCATTAAGACGATGCATTTTAGTTTATTTTTATGACCACTTATCTCCTCTCGTAATAAACTGGACTATTATATACTGAACATCTTTATTAAGCAGCAATCCTCCCTGTCAGGCCTCATATAGCTACACAGTTGATCATTCACCATTCATTTTAACGAGCAGCTGCCAAGAAAGAGTTCTGATTAAATTACACTGCAAAATTAACCGCGTTATCACGATTTGTATGTGGTATATTTTAAGAGGATATCTTATGATAAAAATGCATCCAGCGTTAAAATGTAGGCCTATAAAGAAGCTTGAATTTTTTGGACATGCAAAAGTTAAATGGGAGAACCCTTGCTATTACATCTCAATATGCAGGACAACTGTCTACAGGGAAAAAAGCCTCAAGGCTAACCTAAAAGAGTCGGTTTAAAGAGACGAGTCATTCACCAACTACACATCACTACATCACAGGAGTCTCATTAGAGAACAGAGAGAGGAGATTGTTACGGGAGGAATTATATCAGGAGTTGATCAGGCCGGGAAATCATGTGGCACAGCTTAGAAGCGCATGACACACACCCTACACAGAGGCATTAGAGCTCACGCGCCATGCGCTCACGCTTACATTCTCTCTCTCTCTCTCTCTCTCTCTCTCTCTCTCTCTCTCACACACACACACACACACACACATATTCCGTTATATGGGGAACGTTTTTGAAGTCTACATTTTCTAAGCTGTCTTACCGTTAATAAAACAAAATACTCAACACATTTCACAATAAAACTTCTGAAATCCTCAAGGGTTATATCATATAAATAAGCATGTCTTACCCTTTCTTAAAGACTGACTGAAAACATGCCATGTTTGCAATTTGGGGACAGCATGTTTGGAAATTTGGAACACATATTTTCATTGGTTTAGACCTTTACTTTCATCCACAATGACATGTTTAAAACGTTTCAGTACCAGAATTTATCCAAATCTATCATCAATATATTATAATGTTGTATAAATACAGTACATCTGAAGGAAAATTGACTGCATATTAAGATGTTGGCCTAAGTAGCATTCTATAATTGTTTTCTTACAGCAATAACAACAATAACATGGTGTAGAAAATCTTCAGCATTTTACAAGTTTATAATCAGTCCTTTCTAAAATTCAACATCACAGAAAAAAAGAACATGTTAACATAATTATTTTTTTTTTTTGCAGTAGCGAACAGAGTACAGTAGTAAAAATCTCTGCATACTGCGTTATTTGTCTGCTTATTAATATGCTTCTTAAATAAAATTTAATAAATGCATCATTTGTGGAGTGTTTGATGCATCCATTCATGCATCCCTTATATCCTTTCACTTTTCCTATATCCACGTATTGTATTTTAAGCCTGTCCCATTTAACTTGAACCATGTTATGCCTAATTAGGCCTACATGTCTGGTGATCCTCGAAAATGATTAAATTATAAATGATAAATTTGTAATTTTATGAAGTTGTTAATTTGTGCTTCGTTTGTGCTAACTTTATGCTTACTTTGTTACAGTAGGACGTCTTAGGTATAGAAGCATCGAAAATATATCATCTAGGGGTGAAGGTTTCACAATCCACCATTTGAAGAAGACTTACCACAAGATGCATATATTTTGTTAGAGTAGGACGTTTTATCTATAAATGCATCAAAAATATATAGCTTATACCTGACAATTCAATAATCGTATAGAAAAAATAGCCAAAGCATATGTCATTTTGCCTCAGTTTTTGGGGTCAACTTCCTGTTTGATGCTGACCACACCCACTTACATGATGTCACATGCATTAAGTCTAGCCACTTCTATCAGTCAGTTCTAGCTACTGCAAGAGCTCAGCACAAGTTTTCTTTTTCAATTTTAATTCAGTTCAGTTTTATTTATAAAGCGCCTTTAACAGTGGCCATTGTCACAAAGCAGCTTTACAGAAAGTCCGGATATAAAAATTTTAATTTTAATATGTCTCTAACGAACAAAGCAGAGGCGATGGTGGCAAGGAAAAACTCTCTGAGGCGACATGAGGAAGAAACCTTGAAAGGAATTAGACTCAAAAGGGAACCCATCCTCAAATTTGTCACATAGTCGATTATAAATCATTTCTGTTCTATAAATGTATACTAAGTGATAAGTAAAGTTTTCAATTAGCAGGCCAGAAAATAAATACTGCTCATTTAAACTGTCCGAATTAACTTGATGTCCCCACCTGAATTTACCCCAATTATTTATTAATGTCTTCATTTTTTCTTCGTCCAAGGGATTATGAAGGTACTGCATGTGTTTTACATACAGGCACAGCAGGAAATAAAACAATCAAACAGGTGAATCAGAGATTTAAGACCGTCTACTTCCTGTGTTGAATGATATTCACGCATTGACCTGGCCTACGTGTAAAATATATGCTCAATTTTATGTGTTTATAATTAATATATATACATATATATAATTTATTCTTTGTAAAGCTGTATTGTAGCTTGCTCAACTGTTTTCCAGTCACATTGGTGCAACTGTCATAGCATTTTGAACGACTGTCGGTTAGCTTTAGGGAGCATTTGTGGTCGGTGTGTGTAAAAACATTTGGTAACCTTCAATCTAAAAAATAGCTGAAAGAGTAATGACGGATAATTTTGTCTTTTGTAGTTTCTGACCTACCGAAACCACAAGCTCAGACTAAGTTAAACAACGTGAAGCATGAACGTGCAGATGAAGTTATCCCTAATCTGTCAGTGGTTTAATTTTCAAAGCCTTACTGCAACCCAAACATGGAGCCTGTTATCAATCTTCAGCGAAATCCCTTTCCGTTTTCTACATGAAATGAGTTCTTTTAAGCAAAATATAGAATTTGCAGTAATATGGAATAAACTGTCAGCCAGAGCTGACACTAAAGAGTAAATAATCTGAAATAATAATAATAATAATAATAATAATAATAATAATAATAATAATAATAATAAAATGTTTGGAGGCAGTCACAGATCTCTATGTCTATAGCCTGCAGTCATTATTCTAGGACCTACTGGCGCAGTCAAAACAACCAGCGGGAATATGGACATAATCGGCTATGGAAACACCGTGAAATAGTTGATTGACGGGCCCTTCAGAAAATATAGAAATAAACAAATAAATGAATTACTAAACGAAAAAACAAACTAACAAATAATAGCAACGCACAAGTGAATAAATGAATGAATAAATAAACAACCAGGAACCAAATATAAAAACGAATAGGCATACAGTAACAAATACATAAACACATGGGTAAAGAAATACCAAAATAACAAACTTTTAATAAATCTATGCATTTTTATAAAATAAATGTACATTTAACAGACACTCTTATCCAGAGTGATTTACAGAAGTGTATAGTAGTGTAGTCACCATTAAAACATCCTCATGCTAATTCACTAGGTCAAAGACTAAAAATACATTAACTCTAGTAATCAATAATTTGTTTATTTGATGAAGCAAATAATGTAAAAGTGGTGAATAAAATAATTATTAATAACGTACCACAATAAAAGATGTGGTCTATAGAATATACAAGAATATATCTAGTGGTAATGTACCACAATTTAGTACTCAGTAAATGTTATAGTTCTACTACCTATAATATTAATACAAACTAATATCTTACTAACCTTGTAGCTTAATTAATCAGCTAAGATTGATGGATAGATAGATAGACAGACAGACAGACAGATAGATAGATAGATAGATAGATAGATAGACTGAATGATTGATTGATTGATTGATAGACAGCAATACATGCATATTGCCTTCCAACCCAGAATGTAATTTAATCCATGGCCAAATGTATTCTTGTTCTAGGGATCTAGAATGAAACAAATCAAAATAGCATCAACAATTATTGTATCAATGGAAAGACACAATAATACAATATTATTACCTACAGAGAATATTATTATTTTTATTTTAAAAAGATGTTTCAAAATATTATTTATCTGAATACCTTACATGCCAAATAAGTATCAAAAGTAAAATCATATTTTCAGAAGAAATGTTAACACTCTGAGGCTTTCATTTGTGTTATTCACTAACACCTGTAAGAATTTAACATCGTTAGAACATTACCTAATCTATTTAGTGAATCCTGAGACTACAACATTCCTATAAGCCTTATTTAAGCTGACTACTGTATATATAGTGTAAACAACATGAAATCCACCAGCTTAGAGAGGAGTGGGTCTGCATACTACAAGTGGATCCAAAAATATAAACAGTTTCACAGTGGATTTGGTTACAGTTTGCATGGCTAAGAGAGCATAGTCACGCAAAGGTATGTTGATTGTGCGCAGGCCTCTTAGATGTATCACTGAATCATTTAAATAAATTATGGCTGCATAAATCTATAGTGCAAATTTCTAGTTTTGCAGTTTTCTTACTTAATATGATACAAAAAGCAATATTGTTTCATCAGAAGATTAAAATATATTATTTTATTTTTGTTCAAACATAAAGATTAACAGCAGGAATAGGTGTTTTGTTTTGTCTGCCACGGGCTTTGGTCTGTATATGCCATATGGTTCTATGAAAGAAATGCTTTCTTATTCTTGCTCTTTATCCTTCCCCCACCAGTTTCTTGTGAAGCTTCAATATTTTTCTGTAAACTATGCATGTTTTCATGGTTTTTTAGCTTGGTGTTTACTCAGCAAGTTTCCTTGAAGTATGTCCCATGTTTTAAATGTGGATAAATAGCTTTGAATGATCAAATATGCTCATAAAGGATTTCTGGGTAATGTCAGTATTTTGGCTCCTTACCAAACAAACCCAAGTGTGAATGATCTGGGAGTGTGTTTAGAAATGGACCAAGTTGACTCATTTAAGATGAACCATATGTGAAATAGAGAAGTATTCTGACTTTCGCAATATGATAGCGATGATACTTGTGCTGTGTAAATACCGTGTAAATGCTTTCCTCATTCACCCATCTGCATAAAGGGTTATTTATCTTGTTCTAAAGTGTGAAGATGCTGGAACATGCAACAGAATTGAGATTTAACAGAAAATTTGTTGAGTTTGAATGGTAATACTTATTTCTATAAAAAAAATATCAGTGTGTGTGTCCATTGCCAGTAGTATTAGAAGGATCAGGTATCTTATGACTGTCACCTTAATCAGTATGTAGTAGTTATTGAAGATGAATGAATGGATGAACGAATTTTTTTGTTGCTGTTTTTTTTTTTTTTTTTTACTGTTGATTTTGGTCACCAAACAACTTTATTAGGCTGCCTGCTACTTAAAGGTGTTTCTCTTTAGAAAGACAGAGCTTTCTGTCATCTTTTGGATGACAGTTTCCATCACTGACTGCTTTACACCCATTTCCTGACAACAAAATGCTCTTCCATCTTACAAAAAAAGTTGCTTCCAGCTGTTGACGAGTTCTGAGAGACCTGGCAGGTCAAGTAGCCTTTGGGATCTGTCCAGTGTGAGGCCTGAACAAGCCCGGTGCTCTTTGAAGCCTCCTTAGTTCAACCTGACCTTAAACTCTACGTATGCCTTTGGTTTTCCATTCCCTTTTCCTGTCTTAATTAATTTCTGTTTTTTTTTGTGTTTGGGCCCAGGTATAAATTTTTAAATCTTCTAGATCTTCTAATACTTGTATACATTGCATTTATACAACACTGCACTCTGTTAACTCACAACCTAGCCACAGAACATATATTTTCATTTTCCAGTTTGCCTGTTTAGAATTTTCTTACACTGGAGTTTCCACCTTGAGTGAAAAAAATGCATGTATATATTATTCTTTCATTCATTCATTCATTCATTCATTCATTCATCGTCAGTAGTGGAACTGAAGCCAATCCAGAAAATGCTGGATGCATGGTGACATGGATGGGATGCCAGTCCATCGCAGGGTACCATGCAAACATACACACAAACACACACACACACACACACACACACACACACACACACACACACATACATACACACACACACAGGAAGTGGGAGGAAACCAAAGAACATGGAAGAAACACACACAGATATGGGTAGAACACACAAAACTCCACACAGACAGAAACCTGAGCTAGGGATCAAACCACAGATGCTAGAGCTGTGAGGCTGCAATACTATCCACTGATCCACCATGCCAGCCTTAGATTTTTTTTCCTCCCACTGAGCCTATATGATAAGTATATCATATATACAGTTTAATAGTTGGTAAAAAAAAATTAGTGGGAATTTACAGTGTATAATAAAACTGCATGTATTTCTAGTAGATAAAAAAAATAGGATAAAGGACCTGCAGTCTTATTTGGGTGAACACATTTTTGCTTAAATTTAAATAAAATTATTATGTAATGATTTGTAATTGAATACAATTATAAATAATTATTTTGTCCAGAAAACTGCTTTGTATCAAAAGGTTTTGATAGAACACACAGGAAACACAATGGTTCAGAGTGTAAACACTGCCTACAAACACTGCCTAAACACTGCCTAAAAACTCACTGCCTAAAAACACTGTCAAAAAACTGACTGCCTAAACACTGCCTAAAAATTGACTGCCTAAACACTGCCAAAACTCTGCCTAAAAACACTGTCTAAAAATTCACCACCTGAACACTGTCTAAAAACTCACTGCCTAAACACTGCCTAAACACTACCTAAACACTGCCTAAAAACACTGCCTAAAAACTGACTGCCTAAACACTGCCTAAATACTGCCAAAACACTGCCTAAAAACATTGCCTAAAAACTCACCACCTGAACACTGCCTAAAAACTCACTGCCTAAACACTGCCTAAACACTGCCTAAACACTGCCTAAATACTCACCACCTGAACACCTTTTTTTTGTCCAGAAAACTGCTTTGTATCAAACAGTTTTGATAGAACACACAGGAAACACAATGGTTCAGAATGTAAACACTGCCTACAAACACTGCCTAAACACTGCCTAAAAACTCACTGCCTAAAAACACTGTCAAAAAACTGACTGCCTAAACACTGCCTAAAAATTGACTGCCTAAACACTGCCAAAACTCTGCCTAAAAACACTGCCTAAAAATTCACCACCTGAACACTGTCTAAAAACTCACTGCCTAAACACTGCCTAAACACTACCTAAACACTGCCTAAAAACTGACTGCCTAAACACTGCCTAAATACTGCCAAAACACTGCCTAAAAACATTGCCTAAAAACTCACCACCTGAACACTGCCTAAAAACTCACTGCCTGAACACTGCCTAAACACTGCCTAAACACTGCCTAAATACTCACCACCTGAACACTGCCTAAAAACTCCCTGCCTGAACATTGCCTAAATACTCACCACCTGAACACTGCCTAAAAACTCAATGCTTAAACACTGCCTAAATACTCACTGCCTGAACACTGCCTAAACACTGCCTAAAAACTGACTGCCTTAACAATGCCTAAATACTCACCACCTGAACACTGCCTAAAAACTCACTGCCTGAACACTGCCTAAAAACCCATTGCCTGAACACTGCCTAAATACTCACCACCTGAACACTGCCTAAAAACTCACTGCCTGAACATTGCCTAAATACTCACCACCTGAACACTGCCTAAAAACTCACTGCTTAAACACTGCCTAAATACTCACTACATGAACACTGCCTAAAAACTGACTGCCTAAACACTGCCTAAAAATGGACTGCCTAAACACTGCCTAAACACTGCCAAAAAACTGCCTAAAAACACTGCCTAAAAACTCACCACCTGAACACTGTCTAAAAACTCACTGCCTGAACACTGCCTAAACACTGCCTAAAAACTGACTGCCTAAACACTGCTTAAATACTCACCACCTGAACACTGCCTAAACCCTGCCTAAAACACTGCCTAAAAACTGACTGCCTAAACACTGCCTAAACACTGCCTAAACACTGCCTAAATACTCACCACCTGAACACTGCCTAAATACTCACCACCTGAACACTGCCTAAAAACTCATTGCCTGAACACTGCCTAAATACTCACTGCCTAAACACTGCCTAAATACTCACTGCCTGAACACTGCCTAAAAACTCACTGCCTAAACACTGTCTAAATACTCACCACCTGAACACTGCCTAAAAACTCACTGCCTAAACATTGCCTAAATACTCACCACCTGAACATTGCCTAAAAATTCACTGCCTAAACATTGCCTAAATACTCACCGCCTGAACACTGCCTAAATACATACCGCCTGAACACTGCCTAAATACTTACCGCCTGAACACTGCCTAAAAACTCACTGCCTAATCACTGCTGATTTGCTTCAATAATAAAAATCAAACTCTAGTTTAGCTCAACTGGAACAAAAGTATTTTAAATTATTATTTTATTACTGTAAATATATTTAGGCAAATAATGTTCACATATAGACATTTCACAGAATAAAACAATGCTCTGGCAAAAGAATAAAATATTAACAACTCCCAATAATCAGTAAACAAAAAGTTTGCTATTATACAACTTCAGGCACTGACCTTGCCTAAAGACAAACCCAGTAGTGAACCAGGCTGTGTTAACATTGTTTTTGTGCTATGTATCAACAAAGTACTTAAAGATGCTTACTTAAATACCAACATGAAATGACTGGAGGTTATCAGCAAATAAAAACACTTCATATGATTAACAAGTATGTTTGAGTGAAAGAATACTTTCAAACATGGATTCATATCATTTCACCTTTTTAACTCTTATGAGCTAGTTACAAAACCAGCAACCAGGAGTCTCTCAGCTCCAATTTGAACAATATAATTAGACAATTTATCTCGTAAAAACTTATAATCAGAATAAGAGGAAATTGAAAAACATTATATAGAAACAGTATGTACCTTCGAATTCATTATGACAGTTGCATTTCTTGGCTAAATAAGTCCCTACTTGTGAAGGGCTCTTATATGCTTTACAAATAAAATAATAATAATAATAATAATAATAATAATAATAATAATAATAACAATAATAATAATAATAATAATAATAATAATAATAATAATAATAATAATAAAGAAATAAATGATAACAATTTATTGAACTAAATATTTGATATTTCATCTCAACAGGTTAAAATATATACAAATATATATTTCTATAAATAATATATGTAAAGAAACAGCACACACCAAAACATCTATGATAAACATATGTACACAGAACAATTATGCTCATATCTGTTACAAATAATTTGTTACTCATCAACCTTAATATTCACCAAACGTCTAGCAGCACAAAGGATTGTCTGTACATTTGTTTACACAGTATACTCTATAAGGTAGTGCTGAGTACAGTTCGAAAATAGATTTTTATCGAGCCTGAGATAGACGATAGATAAAGATAAATCAGATGAAATAAAGGCTTACAGTGTTATGGCAGTGTACAATGTGTGTGTCTGTTTGGATAACATGCACAGGTATAGAACCAATAATGTACAGTATGATGAGAGAGAAGCAATAAACAGACTAAATAAAATAAGAGGATATCTTTACTCATTTCCTGAGCTAAACAGACATTAAATATACTTTCTTTTGTCACATTTGTAGTTTAGGTTCTATGTCCAGTTACCAATTTGAAATAAAAATAATATTACTCTGTGCTAAACTGTTGAACTTTTTAAGGTGACAAGGATTTGCATGTTGTACAGAGAAAATAAAGATCTGCCCATGGCTAAGTATTTATTTACTGCAGGGAGTGAACGGTAATGTTATCTACCACAACATACAGCATCTAGTATCACAACTAGTGTTCTAATATTTTATATCTTTCTTTTATAACTTTTATTTTAGTTAATAATAGTTAATATTAGATTATCCTAAAGGATGACCAGCATTCCAAACACAATGAGACATCTAGACTAAACAAACCCAGGGCACTGGATTGATTTAAGACATCTCTTCTTGACATCCCCCAAAATACAAGAAACACTACAAACCAAAGTGACAGATGGATGCAGAAAAATGCAGGAGAAAAATCAATGCATTTTCAGAAACAGTGTTGGTCTTGTAGAATGAAAAGAAGGGATATTTGTTGAAAGGGATTCAGTGCAACCCTTGCTTACATGAAGGGCAGTTCCTTTTCAGATGGACAAGAATCTGAATGTGTATTATCTGCGACAGGCATATGCATTGATATTCTTGATGACGTAAAAACCGATGGAGACCGGGGGCATGAGTATTGTTCGTCCTGCTCTGAGTGTCCGTGGTTTCAGCTCAGGGAAAGTGTCACTGTCTAACATTAACAAATGTTCTCCATTCAGCTGCACAGACCTGTAGAGCACAGAGAGAGTGTGGGTCAAAATCACAGCATGACCCATGGTAAGAATAAAGACTCATGACTTACTAATAAATAAATAGATATTAAATTATGACTGACTAATAAATAATGGCAATAGTGAACCAGAAAATATTACTAACAATACAATCAATACAGCAAGACAATCAGTGGAGCAAATAACCCAATCTAGAAAACTGTGCTGTCAGTGCTGCTAACCCTAACCCTAACCCTGTGATCAGGTTTAAAAAATAATTATAATATAACTTTTGTGTTCCTCCACTTGATGGCGCCACAGTTATACAATGCGACCTACAAACGAAAAGCCATACATTACAAATAATTGATTTATAATGCTGATAACCCTATCTTTGTGTTAATTCTGGTTGTATTTCTTATTCTGCCTTAGGTAATTATTACAATCTGAAAAGCAAAGTAACGTCAAATTTCTTTGCATTTAAACCGAAACCCACTGCTTTTTTGTAGCCAAAAACTACAAGGTTATTAAAATCAAAATCAATAAAATCAGACAATATCTACATAAATAAATCGTATAGAGCATCTTCATGTTCATTAGACTATCAATATATAAGCGTGCAAGCTCCTCAGACAAAAAAAGCAGTTGCATCTGCCAATAGCAACACCTTATTACACAATGTCACTACATCTGGAGGAATGAAACTTGGGCCATCAGATGCTGAGGTTGCCTTTTGTGCTTTGTGTCCAAGCAGAACTCAACACAGACATTCCCACGTTCCAGTCTGACGGGTGTAGGGTGTATAGGGTCAAATATGAGTATGACTTGTTCAGTGAGCATGATGGAACACTGGATACTTCGACTGGACAGCAAAATCACCAAACCTCAATCACATAGAAAACCTGGGCGATTATTTGGACTAAAATTAACAAGAAATCACAACATGGTGGTATTCTTACATGACAGAATTGGCAGTGTTATTGAGGCGAGAGGAGATCTAGTTCTTCTATAATCTAATTTTTATACAGAGACTATATTTTTTTTAAAAACAAATTACATATGAGTAAAAGTCATACTGTTAAAAGAATAAATAAATAAGTAAATAAATAATCTCCCGCATTTATTCATTTCATTCATTCACACAATGAAAAACAAGTTCATGCTCATCACTATTTTTCAGCATGCTGTGATAGGCTATTAACAGATAAGAGATCGGTTTAAAAATCTCGTTCCACCTTGTAATACCACAGATTGAAGTGATCAGGAGGTTGGAATTGTTTTAATCCAGCATGTTGCCTGTGGGCCTGGAATCTCTCTGGAATACACTGCAGGTTGTATGGTGATGCAGTGTGACACAACATGCTTCAGAAGCCGTGCCAAAGAGCATTTGTTGATCTTCACAATCAGACTTTTTGATGATTTATATTCTCATGTTAAAAGCAGAAAAGATAGGTATGTAAGCACACAGTATGCGGCACATCACTTAGGACATAGACAGAGGGTTGTTTTTGCATTTCCTTAAGATATGATATAAATTAAATGTAAGTGTCCTAATGGTTCCATATGCCTGAGCTAGAGGAGCTCCTGGCTACAGATGTAAGCATGTGAGTGAGAGAGACTATCCTGACAAGACAAAACTCTGCAAGGCACTTAGCAAAATGGAGCCAAAAGTCTGCTCTTTCTACAGCTTTGATAACATACCACAACCACAAGAGAGAAGTGTACATAGGCATTTTTGTATTTGCCTAACTCAGAGATGGAGAGATTATTAAACAGGAAATGGATAACAAACTTAACATAACATAAGCTACACATCACCAATACAGCATATCTTTCCTGTAGAGAAAAAACATTATAGCAAGTACAATATTTTTGTCTCATATGTGTACATCTGTGTGTGTGTGTGTGTGTGTGTGTGTGTGTGTGTATATATATATATATATATATATATATATATATATATATATATATATATATATATATACGCATATATGTACATACACACATATGAGACAAAAATATTGTACTTGCTATAATTTTTTTTTTGCATTAATAGTTCTGTACTATTTATTGGTTGAGAATCTGGTTGGATATTATGGTATATATGAAATATATTTATTTGATAACTAGATACGGGTGTACAGTTAATGTCCAATCAGCTATTTGTTATAATGAGTAGAAAAAGAGTTGTAAAAGCACAGATATCTGATGGTAACAATGATATTTAGAAAGTGCATGATGATGTTATTATATCACAATATCCAAAAAGTATATTAATTAATCAATCTGGGCATGACAGAGATTTGCTATTCCAAAAAAGTGTACCTTACTGAAATAATAGATTTCCATCACATAATAAACATAATAAACACACACTTTAGTATTATTTAATCAGCATTATTTGCTGATTATATTATTGCCAGAGGTGCCAATAATTTTGAAATGTCCTGCAAAATCAGTGGTTAAATTCATGGCTCTCAAGCATGTTTATTTAGTATGCTACAGAAAACCCTACTTAACTACAATAACTTAGTTAACACTGTATGTCACTAGCTACATTACAGCTAACATACAATACAAACTTTATGACATACTATCTTACTAACTTTATGACATACTAACTTTCTGTTATATAACCTCAAATATTCTTATTCATCCCAAAGTACACCTGTTGCAGGCAGCAATTTTAACAAAAGTAGATGCTCGATTGAAAAGTTAATGATTCATCATATTTGTGAGGAACATTTTCCACTGAGTACATTACATAAATCAGCAGCTCTGTTAACCAAAAGAGAACATCCGTGAAGTCTAAATGACTAAATAACTGAGAGTGGTCAAGTGTAATCCCACAAAATGAACAGTTGGCTGTATGCTTTACAGAGGACTGTAGCATTGGAATGTGTCATGAGTAACTTTATAGCCTCCCTGTATATGTTGCTCACTCAATTTGGATTGGGAGGTACTGATTCAGCCCATATGGACCATGGAGGATTGCAAAAGAGATAAATACCCCCATATATTTTGCTGTTACTTACTACAGAGAACCATGTGTTGCATTACAACTGTGTTAATTAGTATTATGACTACAGGTTTCAAACTCTCACTTTGAATCTAGATATAAACATTTACAGCATTTGCTCTGAAAGATTTGTGAAGACTGAAAGTACTGACACAGTCCAATAATGGTATATAGCATGTGAGACATTGTGAGAAATGAAAAGAAATTGCCATTCAGCTCTAAAAACAGAACAAATTAGCTAAACATTCTTATGGTAAATTGAGTATAGCTATTCAACATGGCAACTAATGTTTCAGTAGACGTAATTATTGTTATGTTTTCATAATGAACTCTGTGATGGATTACAACGTTAGATATAATTAGTAGTGGGCATTTGCAATGCTACAGAATATTCTGTTTAATTTAACTTTGTGTTTTAAATGTGGAAAAGCCATGAGCCAAAAATGCAACCAAAATGTCATGTTCAGATTATTTCCTCAACATCTGGTATGGCTGCATTCTCCAATTTTGATTATTTGATCTGAAATCACTTTTAAAAAATTTCAGCGCAATTATCACTACAAAATAGATTTCTATACTACAGGAATTTCACTTATATTCCCAAAACAGGCCTTAGGTAGGGGTGACTTCCTGGATCCCTGCATCCCACATGAAACTGAGAAAACTGAACCATTTAATCACTCATTAAACTATTACCAGGGACTGTACTGTACCAAAGGAAGTAACTTATCACTGCATCGTCAGTTTGTTTTCAGTTTCAATAAGCCAAGACAAGGTTATTACACTAATCCAATTTTATGGTCAATTTTGATGGCAATGTTTTTTTCTTGGCTTCAAGGTAGTCCTAGAAATCATTTTCAGTATTTCCTGGACATTTACAGCATAGTAAGTGAAAGCATGTTTCAAATGCAATTTATCTTTTTTTTTCCACTTTCATTTTGTTCCCCTTGGTAAATCTACAGAAATTGATGTAGAGTTTCCATCTGTCAGGCCCACTGCCGTTCATAATAAATGAGAGCAACCATATTCACTCCATTCAGTTTCTGTAAGCATTGAGTTAATACTAGATATATTACACTATATGGGACACAACTAAATATATAATGGGTATATGATATAAACACAATCAAATATAATCAAACATAATGCCTCACAGAGTAAGAACCATAATTAGATTTGACAAAATATATATTAATTTATTTTCCACTAAGCTCAAAAGTAAAATTTGTAATTTGTAATTTCCATTTTAATAGCATTATATCAACCAACAGTACACATATCCCTGCAGTATGTTAGTAATATTATTAAACATATTATTATAAATAAATGTTGCATAAAAGAACTCTAACAAAATCAACATTAGACCCTACTTACATCTAAATATATTTGCTGTTGAAAATGAAAAAAATAATGGTATAATAAGATACGATCCCCTCTTTTCCCCTTTCATTTTATTATTCGAGATTAGCAAGTGATCTTAATTAAATGTTTGTTATGAACGCAGAAACATCCTCATAATCCATATTTGGACAGACTATATCTGTGTTGTTGTAACCCAGGTCCATCTCTTCCTCTTTTTCCTTGCTATTTAGTGTGTTAGGGCAATGGTGGTGAAAGGGGATCAGCCATTGGTGCAGAAATGCAATATTTTGCCAGAAAACAATTAGCTCAGCTCTGTGTTTCTAGGATATCCTTACTGACCACAGAGCGAGAGATAAACAATATCACAACTAAGCTAAACTGTTTGGTGAATAAACAGGGGATCTTGTGATCTCCCTAGGTCGTCCCAGTCATGGTTATTTATATGTGAATGAACTCATAACCCAAGATTATCTGACGACAAGCTAATAAACAGAATTTTCAAGCTTAATCCATTTTCTACAGTTTCTCCTAACAAGATTGACATTCAGTATAATACATTTAAAACCACACATCACATAGTCAACTGTGCTCATAAATGCATGCATGGGATTTCCATGAGTTTTACTGGTATGCAAGTAAATGTTAATGCACTTACTTTGAGTGAAGACCATCAGCTCCAAAGGGTTGTAACAGGTATTGATGAACTGTTTTATTTCGTAATGTCCCAGCCAGCTTTATTTTCTTTCTCGACCGATGCAAGTTGATAATATAGATTGTTATGGAGCCTCTGACATAATTGTGACTGCAGAGGAAGACAACACAGAAGTAGACTAAGTGATGAAAGAAACATGCAGTGTCTTTAAACAATTACTTCTCCCCATAACAAAGCCAAAACAAAGCCTCTAAACATTTACCTTATTTTAATGGGCCAACATATAATTCGTACACAACTGTTCTTCTCATACAATCTACTATAATAATTTTTGTCAATATTTGACTGTACTTTCGACTTTAACATGTAGAAAACTCTGATGCAGCCAGAAAGACAAAGCTGTTTGAAGAACTGCATAATGCAGATATAATCTGCTCTGCTTTATTCAGACCTTAAACCTGTCTTTAATTTTGAGTATACAACCACATCAAAAGTGTTTATACATAGGTAGAAGAGACCCTTACAAGGGCAAGAAAAGAGGATGCTGTTTTCTATCATAGTTAAGTATATAAACCCATATAAAATCAGACTGGAGAGTTAACAGCATTGCTGTATAAAATAGTGCTTGTTGCAGTAAGTATTCAACATCCAACTTATTCATCTATTCAACAAGAACTGCACTTGGGTTACTGGCTTAAAACTACTGAAGACTAAGCCTTTGGGGATATTAGACAAAGATAACTATCTGGGAAAATGAAAAAACAAACATAAGGTTAAATAAGGGCTCTAATGTAAAGGCGGGAACAACATTGCGGTAGTGAATAACATATGTTGTAAAGGAGCAAGTGAACAGGTCAGAGCTTGGCTTTTGTCAGACAAGCCTGTTAGTAATCTCTCTGCGTGCAACCAGCCTGGCCTCCCATCCATGTGTGCCTTTACACCTTGGCATACAGTGAATAGAGCTGGTGGAACTAAAGTAAACTTGAAAAATGCCAAAAAAAAAAAAAAGTAAAACAATGCACATTTCATATGGATGTGGTGTCTCAGTTTTACTAGACTTTGGTAACTTATCCAGAGATTTTCCAACACACTGTATTAGAGCAGACAAACAGATTGAACGGTGATAAACACTGTCCAAAACTTTGAAACAATGTACTTTTCATGCATTTGCATAGGGGACATAAACATTTAATATTTATGTTTAATTTCAGCAAAATGTTCAAGGGAAATATAGAGAAAACAGACCATATTCTGTCTGGTGTCAGCAAAATGGAAAAAAAGAACAGGGTCTGTCTGTCTGTCCGTCTGTCTGTCTGTCTATCTATCTATCTATCTATCTATCTATCTATCTATCCTTTGCTGAAAACTTTTAACCTATGATGAAACATTTATATCCTAAGGACAATGCCCCTATCCACAGGGCACGAGGACTCAACAGATGGTTTCATGAGTACAAAAATGATGTAGATTATATGCGCTGGCCTTTGCAGTCACCAGATCTCAACTCAACTGAACACTTTCTGTATAAAAGATTTTGGATCTGCATGTTACAGAGCAGTCTCCACTACTCTACTATCATCAAAACACCAAGGTAGGGAAAAACATTTGGAAGAATCCCTTCAACACAGTTCCAGAGACTTGTAGAATCTGTGCCAAGGTACACCAATGCTGCTCTGGCAAGCTGGGGTGGGCCAACATCTTAGTGAGCGAACTAAGATGTTTTAGGTGGGGGTTTGTCCTATAATTTGTCCCATGTACATGTATATAAACTGTATGTACACATATACACATACTTATTTATGCTTGTGTGTGTAGGTTGGGGAGTGGGGTTGGTGGATTGGTGGATTTTGTATACACACATGGTGAGTTATCCAGTCACATCAGAATGAAAATATGCTTTTCATGCATTTTCTCTGAATGTTTTTTTTTTTTCAATTCAGTCACTTAGCTACTCAAATAGACTGCAAGACAATTGCAACAAATCCCAAACTATACAAATGTGTATGCATCAATAAGATTATTATTAGTATTATTGTGAGCAGCCTGCGCCTTTCTTCTTTACACTATTTTAGTCTGAAACAGGCTATTCCCTCAGGTTTCTTCTTGCTGTCTGATATATACAGCCTTCCTCCAACAATTTCATGTCCATAAAATAGCATATTTAGGCCTCCTACAATTTAACCAACTAATCAGTGACACTTTTCTGTACTTTACTGTACACACTAAGACTATGATAATGTTCAGAAAAATTTGACACTGGGGCATTACAGAACCATAAAGCACCACACTACTGCATTTCATATAGGTTATCACAATAAATATTTTATACTGATGAGAGAACAAGAAGCTCAGGCCAGGGGCCAGGAGGAGGCGTGTAACTGAGCTGAGACAGGAGGAGGACTGTGGTCAGTAAGCCTACACTACTGCTGACAAGCTAGCAATCCCTATGTACATCATCCTGGAGTAAATGATAACCATCAAAGGGGATGGTGGCATTTTTTATCTGTTCTAGAGACAGACTCGCCTATTGTCCTAATACCAGGATGCTGGGATAAAGGCTTCTACTTCCTTTCAGCAACCCAGTGACAGTAGAAAAGGCCCCTGCATACGTGATAATTGATACTTGTTAAATTTTATGGGTAGTCACTCTGAAAGAGAGGGTGTCTGGAGCCAGTAATTTATGTGTTTGAACATAAGCAGATATAAAGTAGAGTATTAACCATGGGCTGTGTTCTCAAATAACTGAATATTTGGTGTATGGTGGAAACAAGCACACATCACTCACACACTGAAATATGATGGAGGGAATAGTTAAGGATTGACCGCTAAAACTGTTTCAGTATAAAAACGAGGCATAAAGTGTTAAAAATGTGAAATAATTTTTAATAAATTCTGTAAGCACTTCTAAGGGTCATACTAGTAAACCTACTTGGTAAAGCTTGTACAGTGTGCGTAGATGCGTAACTTGTCTCGGATCACCTTCCCTGGACGCGGCTTCCTTTGGAGCCCAGCAACTTGCACTGCCAGCACCCTGGGACCCACCAAACGCTTAAAGAGCAGAGACAGCCAGTAATCCTACAACAACAACAACATACACATATACTATATGTTACAAAAAAATGACCTATTGACTTATTTGTACTGGAACCAGCACATCAACACACATATTAGGTAAATATATGGTGCTCTACTAGGAGTATAGTGAAGGTCAACATTTAAGAAGAAAAGTGATTCATATGCAGGATGATTCTGGTTCAAATACAAAGAGCAGATACGGTGTTATTTGGCTGCAGGTGGCAAGCTATTCATCCCAGTGTATTTCAAATCGGAAACAAAATTAGTGTTGCAAGATTGACATATTTGCCGGAAATTAGAGATGAAAAGTGTGAAAAACAAATAGAGAGTCACAGCTGTAGTGTGCCTTTCTCATATTAGCCTCCTCTGCTGGAGGGACTGAACGAGATGTGTGCTCTTTTATCCTGTGGTTAAACAAGCCCACCCATGCCCCAGCCTTTTATTGAAAGAGACATTTTCTTGGACGGCCAATTGGAGAAATCTCACTACAGATACTGTTTGGAAGCTTTTCCTTTTATAAGCATGGAACAACAAAGAAGAGAAGCATTTCTCTTTTGACTACAGCAAAATGCTTGAATGGATTCAAGGCAATATGATGAACCTTTTCTATTCATGTCATATCATGTCAATGAGGACAACTAAATGCACGTTTGTACTTTCCTGTGAATATATAACACTGTAAACAAAAGATCAAAGAACATGTTCTTCACAAATCTAATATTGTACAATGTACTAGCTGTTAAAGGAAGTTAGCACTTTGTTAGTGAGTGATGTTATAATTCATCTAATTAGGTCTAAAAGTTGATACCAACATCAAAATCCTGCTTAATCAGTCAAATTAATCTCATTTCTAACCAAGAACAAATATAAAATTCACATATTGTCCTTGTGTACCATGGATGCTAAAAGAGATCCACTGTAATCACTTTCACAAGAGTTTGAATAGCAGGACTTTCATGTGCTTCTTTTTAACACCATAGCCACACATGATATACTCCTATAAAAGCGTTTTGCATTTAAGAGTTGAACACACTGAGCATTGGCAAATCATTCAAAATATATACAAATAGGCTAAGAATGGTGTAAATTGAACCATCATGGCCAGTAACTGTCTAACAACTGTCCTTAAAAAAAATCTCATTACTTTTCAATTTCAACACCTAATTGAAAGAATTCAGAGCAGAATATGTGACTCAGGAAGTTCCCATGCAATCCTGCATATGGGATCATTTAAAGGCTCCTTTTTCAGGGAAACATTAACTTAATTTGCTCCGGCAGCAAGTACTGTATAGGATCTGCTATGGCTAGCAGGGCAAATGTTAGTCTCAGCAGTAGGACAGTCTCTCTGTACTCCACATGCAGTATATACTACTCACAATAAATAAATAAATAAATATATATATACTGTATGTGGTGCAGCGGGTATTGTTGATGCCTCACAGCTCCAGGGTCCCTGGGGCAATACTGAGCTGTCTATGCAGAGTTTCTGTACATACTCTCCCCATGAGTTTCCTACAGGTTCTCTGCTTTCCTCTCATCTTTCAAAAACAGCGTGGTAGGTGAATTGACTACTCTAAACATTCCTAGGTATGAATGACTGTGTGCATGTGTGTGTACGTCCTGCCCTGCGATGTATCGACATCCCATCCAGGGTGTATTCCTGCCTCTCACAATGGGATTGGCTCTGGATTCACCCTAAAAGAAAGCAATGACTGAACATTTATATGTTATGATTCTTGGAAAGGTGGAGTACCATATGGCTGCACATGTCTGCCAGTGGGCATCAGTAGAGTGGAAGGTGTGTTGGACAGCGATTCCCAGCACTATGGTACTAATAAACCTCAGGAATGCCCACAGCAAGCCAGCCTTTCCCACAGACAGCTCTGTTGTGTATTTATGTGCAGTAACTGGATTTCTCATCTGTCAAAATGTCTGACATAAAGTTTTATATGCATTAAAATAAAAATTATAGCATTTATGTTCCTTTAGTGGGGACATAAATATATACAGTATCTCACAAAAGTGAGTACACCCCTCACATTTTTGTAAATATTTGATTGTATCTTTTCATGTGACAACACTGAAGAAATGACACTTTGCTACAATGTAAAGTAGTGAGTGTACAGCATGTGCAACAGTGTAAATTCGCTGTCCCCTCAAAATAACTCAACACACAGCCATTAATGTCTAAACCGCTGGCAACAAAATTGAGTACACCCTTAAGTGAAAATGTCCAAACTGGGCCCAATTAGCCATTTTCCCTCCCCGGTGTCATGTGACTTGTTAGTGTTACAAGGTCTCAGGTGTGAATGGGGAGCCGGTGTGTTAAATTTGGTGTCATCGCTCTCACACTCCCTCAAACTAGTCACTGGAAGTTCAACATGGCACTTCATGGCAAAGAACTCTCTGAGGATCTGAAAAAAAAAGAATTGTTGCTCTATATAAAGATGGCCTAGGCTATAAGAAGATTGCCAAGACAATGACATTGAGCTGCAGCACGGTGACCAAGACCATACAGCGGTTTAACAGGACAGGTTCCACTCAGAACAGGACTCTCCATCGTCGACCAAAGAAGTTGAGTGCACGTGCTCAGCATCATATACAAAGGTTGTCTTTGGGAAATAGACGTATGAGTGCTGCCAGCATTGCTGCAGAGGTTGAAGGGGTGGGGGATCAGCCTGTCAGTGCTCAGACCATATGCCGCACACTGCATCAAATTGGTCTGCATGGCTGTCGTCCCAGAAGGAAGCCTCTTCTAAAGATGATACACAAGAAAGCCCGCAAACAGTTTGCTGAAGACAAGCAGACTAAGGACATGGATTACTAGAACAATGTCCTGTAGTCTGATGAGACTAAGATAAACTTATTTGGTTCAGATGGTGTCAAGCGTGTGTGGCGGCAACCAGGTGAGGAATACAAAGACAAGTGTGTCTTGCCTACAGTCAAGCATGGTGGTGGGAGTGTCATGGTCTGGGCCTGCATGAGTGCTGCCGGCACTGGGGAGCTACAGTTCATTGAGGGAACCATGAATGTCAGCATGTACTATGACATACTGAAGGAGAGCATGACCTCCACCCTTCGGAGACTGGGCCTCAGGGCAGTATTCCAGCATGATAACGACCCCAAACACAACTCCAAGATGACCACTGTCTTGCTAAAGAAGCTGAGGGTAAAGGTGATGGACTAAACCCTATTGAGCATCTGTGGGGCATCCTCAAACGGAAGGTGGAGAAGCACAAGGTCTCTAACATCCACTAGCTCCATTATGTCATCATGGAGGAGTGGAAGAGGACTCCAGTGGCAACCTGTGAAGCTCTGGTGAACTCCATGCCCAAGAGGGTTAAGGCAGTGCTGGAAAATAATGGTGGCCACACAAAATATTGACACTTTGGCCCCAATTTGGACATTTTCACTTAGGGGTGTACTCATATATATATATACAGACATAGGTACAGCTTTAAAATTCTGGACAATACTACTGCTGTAATATACAGTGGATAAATGCAGTGCTATACATGCAGTGCAAGTTTCCATCTTGTATACAGTAAACTACATTTACAGACTCATTCATTCCTTCATTCATTCATTATTTCATTCATTCATTCATCTTCAGTAATTGCTTCATCCTGACCAGGGTTGCAGTGGATCCAGAACCTATCCTGGTAACAATAGTTGCAAGGTGGGAGAATTCACGCAGATGGGATGTTGGTCCATCGCAGGGCACCATGCACACACATTCAAACTTAAGGACTATTTAGTGCAGCCAGTCTGCCTACCTGCATGTTTTAGACCGTGGAAGCAAACTGGAGAACCTAGAGGAATCCCATACAAACACCAGGAGAACATGTGAACCTCCATACAGACAGTAACCCGAGTTCAGGATCAAACCAGGGACCCTGGAGCAATGAGACAGCAATGCTCCCTTAACATTAAAATTAACAAATGATTAACTTTAGCATTAAAACTTTAGTAAGGTTGTAAAGTTAGAAATGTTATAAAGTTACGATATAACACATATATTAATTGGTGTTATATTTTGTTTTAATGCTAATTAAATACACCTGCATTGACTAATATTTATTCAATCCATGACTAAAATTTAGTTCACATAAATGTGGACTCAAAATTTTAATTATAGTATTTAACTAAATGTTGATGACTAATTAAACTATGGTCTTTAGGTATAAGTACTGGAACTTGTTATTTATCCATTTGCCAGTAAATGAAAATTTGTTAATTAAGGCATTTGTTCATATTGGCAATTGTTGAGCAAATTTGAAGGTTAATGCATCAGTAAATACATATGTTGATTTTTGGGTTTACCTGATTTATTATTTTTTTAATCATCATTAATTAATACAAATGTTAGCCACTTTGTTAATGTTACTTACGATACATTAATGGTTATATTCATAGTTTGTTCGGTTAACTAATGCATTAATAATGTCAGATAAGGGAATCTTAATTTAAAGCATTACCCAAATTCCCAACAATTCACACAGTTGAATTTATGTGAAAAGTTAGTAATTACATTTCCAGATGAAATGACACATGGCTAAATCCTGAACAATCTAGCCTATTACACCACTAAGATATATCTTAGTATTAATAAGTGTCACTGATGACAAATTGTGACAACAGGTACCTCACATACTTTGCATCATTTTATAGCTAAAAGAATACAGAGAAAATGAGAAACTTAAGACAGTAGAAAGGCAAAATGCAAAACGGTTGGCTAAGGGACTTGGAAGAGGAGGTCAGAATTTTGGGGGTTGGATGGAGAAGGATGGGGAGGGAGATATCCTGGGCTAGCACTGCAGGACTGACTAAATGATTAAAGAGAGTGCGTCTGGACATAAATTTCTCTACTGGCCGACAGGTTGGGCCTGTTGTGCATTCTCACAGTGGGAAGTCTGGCAGTCACCACAGACACCCAGCTATGTTTAAAGCATTGTGATCGCAGCAGGAGGTGGCTCTTCCCAGCAATGACCGGAGATATTGAACCAAGAGAAGGAAAAATGACTTTCCAAAGAAGAAAACTGAAGATGATTTGATGTAAGTCGAGTCTGAGGAACAAATTTATGTTGGATGTATAAAGGAACTTGTGTATGATTTTGAAGGATGATCATATATTGATGGACTGGATTAGGATAACTTGTTGTTCCTGGGGAGAGGGTGATAAATTGTGCTTCAAAAACCAATCCAGACTGAGACATTTTTTTTTAAAATAGACATTTAACATATAATATTTTTGCATCTAGAACAAAATTTGTGTTTTCCATTCATTTATTCTTTGTCTTTCACTATTTTGCCTGATCTAAGATAACATATAGCCTATTAATACATAATTTGAAAAGTGACAGATAGACTAGCTTGAGTTGAACAACAATCAGTGCAGCTTCCTTGAAGGTAGGCTGTTTAAAAAATATCAGGAGATTCTCCACTAATTCCTTATTCTGACATAAAGCTGCACTGAGTTAGGTTAAGCTGTAGCACAATCATTATGAAGGGCAGGATAGTCTCAACTTGAGCCAGTCAGTCCACATGCTTCCTGTTTTAATTTTTTGCTATTGAATAAAAAAATTCTTCAAGATACACTTTCAGAATTGTATTCTCCTACCAACAACACTGCAACTCAAATCCATCTCCTGATTTCCAGCATTTAATATCATTGATATTCAATGGTAAAAATCACACAGTAAAATCATTATTACTCTGAATTATATTCTTTCTAATATCTTTTAGGTTTCATGCTATAGTCAAAACAAAAGAGAAGGAAAATAATAACATGAAAGCCCTTCCTTACTATTTCAGGACTGTTCAAACACATCCATATAAAACAGTTGAGTGATGAAGCAAAGGAAAGGAGGAAAAGTCACCATAAAAGAAATGGGCTTTTGCCCTAAGGCATTGTACTTATGGCACTACAATTCTCTGAGCCTTTTAAGCTGTTTTATAGCCAAGGCACGGTAGGAGTTCACAAAATAAAATTGAATTTTAATTGAAGTCTTCTGTTTGCTCTGTCTACGAGGCTCACCACTAGAAAATGTGCGAGACTGAGTTACATAGTACGGTAGCTAGAGCCGGTCTGACCTGCTAACATAAAGGAGCTGTATGTCGTTGTAGTTGCAACCTGTGGAGTGGCCAAGGCTCAGGTTGCATGTCTGTTAGTATCTCGCAGATCCACACACACACAGTGAAGCAGACATGTTTAGGGGGCAGTGGAGGCGGGGGGGCAGGTGACACTGTCCTGGGGTATTTGACAGAGGGTTAGAGTTTCAGTGCACCTCACATCAGCTGCCCAGTATTCAACACCATTAAACACCTTTCATCTTGGCTAATAGGTCCCACGGGAAAAGGCTGCAAAGTGTCTAGGCATCAGACTGAAAAGAAACTGTCTCACACACACATCTCATGTGACTGAAAGAGTTTCACAAGGCACAGAATATAACTTCAGGGTCTCTAACCATTATTAACATTGCACTAATTTGTTTGCCCTTAAAGCAGAGGTTATCCATTTTTTTATACTGGGGAACATTGTCCTTATTTGCCTATCAAGGAAAGACAGAAAAATGACAAAATATTCATTTCGTTATAATACTTGCTACACAGAAATATATCCACTTTTGAATAAGCTTTTATTATGTTAATTTGTGTCCACCTGTATTGTAGTTATTAATTCAACACTGTGTAATCTGTATATAACCTTCAATCAGTCAAACTTCACCTGAATTATTGCAATCATATAGCAAAGATGTAATCCTTTTTGTCACAATTTAAACATCAAATTAAGAAATTTGTTATTTACTTACTTTTACTAATTGGTTTGGTCTGACTACATCATAATCATTTGTGAAACAAAAATGATTACGTTTTAACTTACAGGTAGAGGATTGAATTGCTGATCCACTAGATGGCTGTAACCATAGTCAAAAAAAGAGTGTCGAAGTACTACATCAATTCCTTGCATTGCAGAAATGCCAAGAGTGTTTAGCCACCTAATAAAAAAAAAGAGAAACAATAATATAAATCAGTGCACACACACACACACACACACACACACACACACACACACACACACACACACACACACACTCGTTCTGCTTGCTACTTATTTATATGTCAGAAATTCCTTTAAAGTGTACTTCAAATAGGAGTGAGGCCACTGATGAAAAACTATTTCAGACATTTGACTTTGCTGTGACCCTGACCCTGTTTTAATCAAATAAAAAAATCTAATTGGATCATCTGCTGGTTACAAGACACATTCAAATGACAATGACAAATCATTCAACCACTCGTTGAGATAATGAGAATCTCAGACAGACACATGGATGGACACACAGACAACCAATGGCAAAAATCGTAGACAGACAAAAAAAAAAAGGAATTGACAAATTGAGTTACTGAACATGTCTAAATAACATCTTTGTATGACAAACATAATGGATGCCATTGAAGAAAAACTATTTCAGACATTTAACCTTGCTGTGACCTTGATCCTGTAAATGTAATATAATCAGTTTGCAATTCATCTGGTGGTATCAATGAATATATATATATATATATATATATATATATATATATATATATATATATATATACACACATACACACACACACACACACACACACACACACACACACACACACACACACATATATATATATATATATATATATATATATATATATATATATATATATATATATATACACACACACACATATATATGTATACACACACACACACACACACACACACATTCAGAATATAAATATATTGAACTGTTTAGATAATGCAATATAATGCAATATATATATATAAGAATATAAGAAGAATCCAGGAAGTAACAGTGCACTTCAGTAGTATTAGTTTACAAAGTAAAAAGCGTAGTACAGAAAGTTCCAGGGAAGTTTTGAACAAATCAACTGTGCAGCTGGTTTAAAATCATATAATTATTAGCTTGGATGACGATATGTTACTTACAATAGTCCAGCTGCAAATGTGTCTGACAAATTGCTGATGCCTCCAGCCCATGCAGGACCAACTCCTCCCAACCACACCCTCTTCTCGGGAGCATGCATCTTCACAATCTGCGCATAAGAATAAAATCACATTCATAAATACTTTCAATTTAGGAACTAAAGCTTAAATTATATGCGGAGTTTGCGTATACATAGGTAGACACAGACCTATCTATCTATAAGCATACTGCACTAACTTTGGCCTTCAGAACAGCACACGTTTGCCTGGACATGGATATTGCAGAATAATGTGCAGAAATGTCGCACCATAAGGAAATAATTGTGCTGCACATTTGCTGTAAATTGGACAGCTGTGTGGACTTGCTGTAAATAGTGTGTTCCACCTCCCCCAAAAGATGCTTCACAGGGTTGAGATCCGGAGACTATACAGACCACTGAGGCAACAAAAACTCACTGACACATTCCTGAAACCATGTGGTAGTGGTGCACTGTGAGATGATGCAGTATCATGTTGAATTTGTCTGTTTGAATGTTGGTAAACTAGTCATAAACCTGGTCAGAAGCAGTGTTAAGATATGACATGCTGTTCACAATTGTTTAGTATTAGGGGCACTAATGTGTGCAAGAAAAACACTGTCATATCACCTGCCTGACATCAAACAGGATTGCTCTTTGGATTCATGCTGTTAAAGATAATTCAAAGCCATTTTTGCATAACGTGCTTGAGTTAATCTACGTAGTTGTTTTTCCCACTCCACCAACTGTCTGGTTTGCATTGTGCTTGTCTTACAGCACTGACATCCGGCATGGTCTTTGGCTGTTGTAGGCAATTCAAGACAAAGTCTGATCAGTGATGCAATCTGAAATGACATTCTGCACATCAGTGTTTAATAAAGCTGTGATTTGCTTGTTTTATTTGCACAGGTCTTGCCATTTTCTTTTGAGCCCTCTGATCTTTGTCCGCAAAATTGCCTGTCACTGGTAGATTTTTTCTGTGCTTACTCAGTATTTTTAAATATATCTTCTTGAAGTGCCCAGAATGACAGCTGTCTGGTAGATGCTAGAATTAGCATCACCAGTAATACCAAGCCACTAAAATAAATGATTTTATACACTGCAATACTCATTTGAACACTAACTGATGCTATTAATTATACCACACATCACAATTACATAATGTATAACTTATAATGTAGTAAGTAAATGTAGTAATTTGTGCAACAATTTGTGTGACGTTGGTGCTGTACATGTACCTGATAAATTGGCAAAACACTGTGTGTTGGTATTTGCCATCTATTATACTATTATACAATTTTAAATTGTAAACTGAACACAAAATGTCATAAAAACTCTTTTGTATAAACAGACATCTGCAATAGAGAGAGGAAGGTCAGCCCCCCCCACCCAGACAGCATGACCAATTATGCCCTCTTGCACTTGAGATCTCTTGACATTAGGGCAAATCCATAGACAGTTGCACTTTGGGGATTCCAGACTGCATTAAAAAGGTATTCAAAATAAGAGTTAATATGTTTAGAATTAATATATTCAGTCACATGTCTGAGTATAATAGTCACAACTATTATATTTGCACTTCTCTATTTATCAGAATGAAGAACAAAAAAAAAACAAAACTTTTTTTACAGGAAAAATGGCAAGGGGCAGAATGTTTGAGAGTTTAGAAATGAACTATCTTGAGTAGTTCACAACAAACAACACAAAGCAGACAGTCAACTCAAGGGGTTTTGACTGAAAGTATCAGTCGCACTAAGTTGACAGTATTTATAAGATGTAAAATATCTTGATACTGTAGAATATTAGAGGAATATAAATATTAATAATTACAGGAAAATTACTTGACAATGCACAAGGTACAATTCTTTAATATGCCTAATGTTCAGTTATAGTTATTATGATGCATACAGTAAAGTACAGTTTCCAAATCATGTATATATCTTATATACAGAATTTAGAGTATGTTTCTATATGTTTGTTTCATGGTGTTTCAAGTCCTATTGAAGTCCCAATTTGATTTTGTGATTTTATTATTTGATGCAACATCACTGGTCCTGGAACCTCAACATAAGTTTAAATAATAACAAGAACAAAATAAATTATTGTTATATTTGGTAGCAACCCAGTATTAAAGATTAGGCTCTGCTCAATGTTGTTAATGCTAAATGAATCTTGGGAAATATTTCCCATATTAAACATGCTGTCAGAGAAGCACAAAATATGAGTTGGCTTTCATTAAGGCTGGCAACCATGCTTAATGTCTCAGAACACACCAAACATTCAGGAATGGGGAAAAACACTCTAGGGACCATATACTTTTTCTTCTTTGTCAGAAAGTGGCAAAAAGCCTAACGTATCATCTTTTTTTTCTCTTCTTTTTTTATTTTTTATTTTATTTATTTATTTATTTATTTATTTTTTACATATCTTTATGTGTGAGTATGATATGACTAATTTGACAAATCTGCCTTTTTAAAAGTTGGCTGAAACAAGTTCTTGACCTTAACTGTTGTTCTGATGTCATAACTGATAATGGTTATGAATTAACCTCAGAAGAACAATGAATGCTTTTATTTATTTGATGTTTGTAAATTGAGTCAGTCCCCCCCCCCCCCCCCTTTTTTTTTGCTTTATAGGGAACACTCATCCAGATGTGCGCACAAATATAAAATCTGATACCTGTGTGTTTAAAGATAAAGAGTCATGGGAGAGGGCTTTCATTTGAAACCTGGCACAACATAGCCCCAGAGCTAGGGTGTGATGTGGTACAGAAACAAATTAAGTACGTTGAAACTCCAGCTTAAAGCCCCACTCCCCAACTGTGCCTTAACCCTTGCTCCCTTAGCTATAGCCCACCCCGATTTCAGCTTGTTAGGAAGCTGCACCCAAGAGAAAGGGCATAGTGTGATAATTAAGAAGCGAGGAACTAATGAGGACAAGTGGGAGTTAACTGCCTCTGAGTGCCAGACCCTAACAAACCTAGGTCTGTGATGCTCGGGAAGAACACAGTAATAAACCAAAACCAGCAGCCCACAGTGTACTCTCCCAATATATCAGGAACTATCAGAAATCAGCAATATGACTTCCATTATTACAAACACTTTTTTTTTCTCCAGACAATCTCACCTTTAACACCTTTGTAATCTGGTCTGTCAGGGTGTCCAGAAGACGTGTCTTCAAAAAGTCCTCCACTTTAGTAACACGCCGATCAATGTAAAAACTGCAGACCAGAGTACAGCTCAGTTAGAAATGCATCACTGAAATAAAATATATGTAAGAGCCAGCACAAGAAGGGCATTCTGAAGATGCATAGTAGTGAAGTAATCTAATATGAATACACATCCATCCATCCATTTTCCATACCGCTCATCCTACACAGTGTCATGGGGGAGCCTGGAGCCTATACCAGGGAACGGGGTGCCAACCTAACGCAGGGCACAATCGTGTCTTTGGACTGTGGGAGCAAACCAGAGTACCCAGAGGAAACTCACAAAGCACAGGGAGAACATGCAAACTTCGCACACAGGCTGGAGGTGGGATTCAAACCCACAACCGCGGATGTGCAAAGTAAACGTGCTAACCACAAAGCCACCATGCCCCCTAATATAAATATATTATTAGGAATGAACAGATACAAATACAGATACAGATAGGAGGTGAATCAGTCTTTTTTGTTTGTTTCTTTATTTTTCTAAAGCTTGCCTGAAAGGTGATTAAGATTAAAGGTGTGCATCAGGTCTGGGTTCCCATAGGATGCAACAGGATACAATTGCTACTGTCTTGTGGGCAGGAGGTCAGATAAGAATTTTAGAGGACAACCAAAGACCACGCTTATTAACATGAATACAATGTATTTACAGCATTCATTCATTCATCTTTAGTAACAGCCTAGTCATATGGATCACATGGTTTAAATTAGGCTACAGGTTTGTTTATATTGGTTTCATATACCTCTGTTTTTTTCCCAGAGTTTCCAGGGGCATAATGGCAGGGCTCATAGTTAAAAACAAATGAACAAACAAACAAAAAACTAACTTCTGGTTTAGGCCACACCCACTTGAGGTTAAATCTGAATTCTAATACAGATATTTGGAGCACTAAACAGATATAGATTCTGATAGTGGCACTGTTTTATACCCAAGACATAAACAATATCAACCCCAATACCATGCTCAATTTGATGAAAAGCTATAGCAGTCTAGTTCCCCAACAGCATTGTAAAATTAAGACTTTAGCTGCAAGAGTTACTGTTCAATGTGATGCTCATTCTACCATTTAATGATGACTCTTTGAAGTGATGCTGTTGGGAAACTCAGCCCAGGTCAACCTGCAGGATTCTTAACAGAACAGCTAACAGATTTAGAATATGAAGTGTATTAAGATGTCAAGACAGATGGGATGACAAGATGAAAAGTTGCTTTTAGTTAACTTTGGTCACTTTAATTGAGGAGAGAACAGGTCAGACTGAAGTAGCAACGGCGCTGACCATCTGGTGCATGGGCTTGGAAAGCAGGAGGCTTAGAGAGATAAAGAACTGTGAGGCATGTGTTGACACTGACCCTCACAATTTACAGTCTCACTGGGACTGGGGCTGCGCAACTGTGAACTCAACCAATCTTAATTATCTTTACATTTCAAACATTACTAAACATGTATTCAGCCTGACTTACTGGTTATCTTTAGCTTGTGTTTCTGCATTAGTGGTATTTCAGGATCAGGGTGTGTGTTACAGTAGGGATCAAGCCATAAACAATGTTGGCTATATTTTGAACATATTGTACATTTCAATAAAATACTGGAGAACTGAAAAATAAAAGGCAGAGAGAGAGAGAGAGAGAGAGAGAGAGAGAGAGAGAGAGAGAGAGAGAGAGAGAGAGAGATCTAAGAAAGAAATGTTAATACTTTGCATCTGTTTCGACACACAAAATAGTGGTCTACATATAAGAGAACAGAAAGTTGTTGATACTGGATAAGAAACTTTCTGTGGCTATTCTCAACAGTCTATTGTATTATTTATAACTCAGGTAAAAAAAAAAAAAACAAGAGTCAACCAAGGACGAATTTTGGTGAAGGAAATACTTAACTTAAATAAATGCTGTATTTCATTAGGTCATGAAAGGTGGAAGTCAAGGTGTCCCAGCTGTATAATAACTGTATAATCCCAAAGGTAAATGTGTGAAAGCATATGGTTTGTATTTGCAAGTGTGTATGGTGTGTTTTTAATTCCACCGACACTGCTTTTTCATTCTGTTTCCCTTATTTAGGGCTAACCTCTGGATTAATGAGTCCACTTTGGTAGGTTAGGAATAAAGCTCTCCAAACCCACCTTCTTTCTATAGACAGAGATGACCTAGCTGATGGGGATACAGCAAACCCACAAATAACCCTTATATTTGTAAGTCATTTATATGTTAATATTATATTTACCTAATATAGAAATTATGGGCTCTAATTACTGCAACAATTAAAGAATAAAACGATGCTTAAAAAAATTGACAACTCACAAATGAACCATGTGTCACAAAGTGACTTGACTGTATAGTAAAATGAGAAGGTAGCAACAATTATAAATAAAGATTTGTAGAATAAGTAATTTTCTAGCAGGACACATGATCCACAGTTACCTACATGGAGAGCATATTAAGCTAACAGCACCTGTGATTCCTCATAGTGTGAAACAAAGAGAAATTTTCCATGACCTGCAACTCACTGCCCTGTGTGTGTGTCTCTGTCAGCCTGCGGTGATCTTTAACTTCCCTTGAGGTAAAGTTCTGCAGTTAAGGAACATCCATTCCCGTAACTGTAACTTGCTTTCACCACATTTGGACATCCAACTAATTGTTGGAATACATCCAAATACTGTCCATAGACAAGCTGACTAAAACATGCTTCAAGAAAAAACTCCATAAAAAAAACTTTATTCCACCCACAGCCATGCTGTCTCAGAAACACCGCATGAAGAATACTACAGAAAGTGCTTCCTTTAGCACTTAAGCACCTCAGACCACTCTGAATGTTGGTCTTCATCAGAAGAGATCAACTTAGTGCTGACTAGCTAAAGATCCTGATGAAGCCATTTTTTTCTTTAAGAGAAAGGGCATTTTCTCAATTAATTAGCTATTAATGATGTTGTTACTTTTAATTAAGAAAATGCCCTTTCTCTTAAAGCAAAAAAATGCTTGATCAGGATCGGATGGTAAAAGAAAGGAAAATGCTAAGACAAGACATTTTACAATAAGAATAAGATACAGTATTTACAACCTGAAGATGCACTAAAAGATTTGAATAGTATAAGGGTCAATTGAGCTAAGGAGCAATTCTGGAGGGTGGCAGAGTGGCGCAGTGGGTGCCGTTACCGCCACTCAGCCCCAGGTTAGATTGTGAGCTCGGATTACTGACTGTGCAAAGTTTTTCTGCATGTTCTCCCCATGTCCATGTGGTTTTATTTCCACCTTCCAGAAACATGCCAGTACAAGGATTGGACACACTAAATTGCCCCTAGGTGTAAAAGTGTATGTGAATGCACGTGTGCATAGTGCCTTGAGATGGACTGGCTATCCTGGGTGTATTGCTAACTCACACGCAGTGTTCCCAGGATAGGCTCCGGATCCAGTATGACCCTGACCAGGATAAAAGGACTTACTGAAGATGAATGAGTGAGAGCAATTCTTTAGTCAATGTATCTCCACTATTTTAGCTTCAAGATGAAGAGTAGTGCAATTACCTAAACACTATTCTTGGTTTCATACTGATGAAATCCAACCTTATAGCCTCAACCTTTTCACAACAATGGCAGCACCTTCTGACCAGGAGAACCTATGAAATGTTGGCGCTCCAGTTTCTGTTAGCATTCTTTTTTTCTTTTTTTTGGTTCACATACACATTCTACACAATGTATTGCTTAGAAATAAACAAAATCAACCAACAAAACAGATGTACACTGGTGTGTCAGTATACAGAAATTTAAAAACAAATGTTTGATTTTAGCTAGCTTGACTTCTATAGGAACCAGATGCAGACAAGGGTAAATTATTTTGCATCACATCAAAGTAATTGTTCCTAATGTGATTAGGAAGAAAGGACTAAATTAGGTGTGCATGTTTTTGGAGGGAGTGTGTGCTTTACCTCCTAGCACACTTTCGCATCAAACAGGTGTCAGCAATTATGGACTGAGGTATACAGAGCAAGTGGTTAGAAGTAGTTTTGCAGTGTGGTGATTTTTGGAGTGTGAAATGGTTGAGTTCTATATTACCAAGCGGCACATTATTTTAACCTAAAGTTACAAACTTAGATTCTTTAATTTATCCTTTTACATAGGTGATTTCAGAGTTAATCACCTAGAGGTACATTTATAGACCTGTTTTCCATTGCTCTAGTGAGTAGATTGTAATTAGATTAAGTGCAGAAAAATTAAAAGGTAGAATACCTACTGTTGCCACGTAACTGCATCAACAACAGAACCACCGTTCTTCATGAACCTATGAGACAAAATAAAGGGATATTTTAGTTAGTGAGTACAAATATAGCAGTGGAATTATGGATTATTTACAGCTGCTTTTTCTGTCTTCCTTGCAATTGTAAATGACTCTGGCATAAGCAGTCAATGTCAAGGCCAACTAAGCCACACTCACATGGGGAACTTGTTTATATGGCCGGTGGAGGGTGATCGTTCAGGCAGTGTGTAAACCGGCTCTGAACAGATGTGAGTTGACAGTTTAGCAAAAAATCTGCACAATCCTTTTTAGGCAATATGTTTCACTCTGAGAAGGCCTCTCTTTCTAAACAGTCATTCTGATGAAGGAAAAGCAAAAGTGTGATGTGTGCAGTAAAACTGTTCACACCTTCATTTGTTCCTCCCTACAGTCACTCCAGCCAAGCAGACCTTGTTGTCTGCTTTGACAATTTTTCACTTCCATCTAACCTTCAACTAGTAGCAAAAAGAGGTGACGTCTATTTCTGAGAAAAGTCTTTGGCAAAACTCTTGTGGTTATTGGTTGAATGTTCATCGCTGTTAGCCAAAATTTTATTGTAGAAACTACATGGGAAGGGAAGCGCAGGTCAGATATAGTATAAGAAACTGTACAGTGAAGAAGCCAAGTATCTGACAGGCATCTAAAGACCACAATAGAGTTAAGGTTTTGGTTGTGTCTAGGTTTTTTTCCTCCCCTGAGCGTCACTAAAAGTGCTATAATTTCAGTTCATGGCCAGGAAATTATGGCAGATTTTATATTCACTACTTCTCCACACCCTGCACATGTACAGAGACAAGTTTCACTTTAAATGTACAATACCAATCATGTTTAGAATACACCTAGATGTAGTAGAAAGACATAACATAACTAAAAAAAAGTCAGTGCCTATATTTTACTTTATTTCTAAAATATCTCCATCATTACAATATTTATTAATTCTCCACCCCCTCTCCACCTAGTAGTTTATCTACGGAATCTAAGAAAAGTAGCAAATGATGTTTCAGCAATTTCGTCAAGACTGTTGGAGGACTTTGTTAAATTGGTAAAGGGAATGACAACATCATGCAACTGCCATCAAGCCTACTATGAAGAATCTAAAATAAAAAATAAATAATAATTTAATACTTTTGATCACTGAATAATTCTGTTATTTAATTTTATTTTATTTCAATGTATTCACTACAGTGCAAAAAGACCAACAATAAGTACATGTCCATTAGAAATGAACATGTTTTTTTCTCATCACTTTGAAAAAAATGGAGTGTGTGTGGACAGTGCGGACATGTGCTGCTGACAGCCACTGATTATGTGCAGAAGGCATTCATGCATGTCACTTCCTAACAAGGCAATGACATATTTATGTGTGGCTTGGTCATGTCTGTACAATAATCAGTTAGCTTAGCAAACTCACTCTGTCTCCAAATGGTCTCATTACCCACATGTTAAAGTCATAGCCAATTGCCACAAAACACAAACATCCAGAAAATAAAGTCACTACAAATCCTGCCTTTTTGGCAGATAATAGAAGGCAAGAAACATGTAGAGTAATCTTGTCTCAGAGCAATACAAATATACCAAACAATGACTTTTTGTTTCCATACAAATCAGCACTAATCAGACACAGTTGGTGGTATAAAAAATTCTTCATCTCATTGCAATACTACAAAAGAATCAGTGCTCAGGTGCTTACCTCATGTCCATACTTTTGAAGGTTACAGTTTAAATAACTGTTTCAAACAAAAAAAGTTCCATTCCTGTACTTGTGCACTTAAAGACGAGTCTTTTGTATCTGATAGACATACCTGCAAAAAACCCCTATATATTTCCTCAAATGCGTATATGAAGACTAAAAAGAATTCCTTTGTTTCAATTTTATAAGGCACTAACATGTAAAGGAGCGATATATAAAGGAGCAAAAGGGTGAACCCCTTGATTTGGAGAACAGGGATTACGCAGGTGGAGTATTGCTCAGCCACACTATAAATCGAGTGACACTTCATTTAGCTGACTGAGGATTTCCCTGGTGCAACGAGCGCCAGCAATAACCCACTGGGAGCAACATAAACATGGTTGTGATATGCTCCACTATAGAGACAGAAAGTGTTACACAGCATTAACAAAGAAAAAAACGACGAAGATTTCTTATAGGACATTTATGGCTATGAGAAAGAAGCACGACCTACACAAAACTTCTCTTAGGCAAAACACCTGGCATATAATTTCTTAGTTCTCTGAAAGAGATTTCTGAGATATATTAACTTCTGTAACATTCTGTAACTGCGTAAATCAGTAAAGTGTTTTTTTTTCAGCTGTGATGCAGTGGCGCTTGGCCTTGTTGCTTGGAGACCTTGCCATGATATAGTGTAAATAGCTCAGGTCATCCTGTTTTAGCATGAGCCATGTTTCTTTCGCTTTATTCATTCTCAAATGAAAACTGAACCCCAGCTTTTCATTATGGGACATTTGACTGGTCTTGGAATAGTTAAAGGAACTGAAAATATGCCAAAGTGAGAGATTGCCCTCTTTTGCATTTTGCATTACATACACTGTGTAATTGTATGCAGAACTATGAAACATATTCCCCATGTCAATGTATAATAATAATAATAATAATAATAATAATAATTATTATTATTATTATTATTATTATTATTATTGTTGTTTTGTTGTTGTTGTTATTATTATTATTATTATTATTATTATCATTATTATTATTATTATTATTTAGTAGTAGTAGGAGGAGTAGTAGACTGTAAGACATTTCAGGTTGGTTAAACTTAGAAACTAAAGTTCACCTGCTGCCTTAAAAATGTGAGTAAACTCAACTTGAAGATAATGTTTGTTTCAACTTAATAAAAAATGTTTTACAAGTCAACACAGTGGAATACTTTAAGTTTACTTTTTGTAAACTTATAAACTTGAGTTTAATATCCAAAACTTGTCATGACAATTGAGTTAAAGAGAAGAAATAAGTTTACATAACTAAATGGGGCTATCATGTTTAGTAGTAGTAGTAGTAGTAGTAGTAGTTATTGCACAAAACAGTTAACATAGCATTAGCTTTGTTTTAGATTATAGGCTTGTGATTTCTAAATTTTAGACAAAATTTCACTGTGTAATAGAAGGTGCCAAGCCTCTCTTAGCAAAATAAATGGCTCAGTAAAGAGTGAATATTTCCCTATTATGATCAGGCAGAAGCAGTAAGAGAAAAAAAAATAAGTTTAGGAAACTATTCAGTATTTCATTATAGGCAAGCAGCCCATCCACATGAACGTTTTTAGTTCTCTGTGTTCTGCTCTCCGTTTCAGACACATCATTCTGGAAGCTCCTGCTGTTAAGAGACATAGGTCTTTCCAACAATCCAAGATTAGGAGACAACACTGGGACACACAACAGTTTATTTTTAGTGTTGGACCAAACCTGGGTCTAATGATGCAATTACTTTACACAGCCAGCAAGAATAACATGAAAGTAATTTTCACCCAGAGTTTTGTTTTGAATAGGCAATGACAGGAGTGAGCTATTCCTGCTAAAAAACATGAGAATCAAAGTTATGGGACAGACCTATTACAAATATTTCCTATCTCCGGTAAACATACTCTTGTTGGAATTTATTGGAAATCCCAGCTTCAAGAATATAGATATTCTGAGTCCTTCTTTGCATTCTACTGGAGTTGCCAGCTGAGCTCATGATTTAAGTATTACAAGCTTGTTGAAAAACCTCAAATGTTCCAGAGCAGCACTACAATTTTATGAGCTGAGTTCAAATTAAGTGGCTTTTTACACAAACTAGAAAGACATGTCAATTGACTCATATATTACCAAATAAAATGCTCAAATCTCATTTTTCTATATCAGTCAATATCCAAATGTGTCAATCACTATCCAGATGTGTCTTAGACTGGATATTCATCGAGACCTAGCACGGTCACCAAGGTGTTTTCCTTAATCAATTCACATCACTATTCCCGCGTATTACAATATCGTACACTATGTAACAATAGTATAGATCTCATTGATTTGCATTGTGCTGAGAATGGTTGCTTATCTGTAATATAAATCTGTAACATTTTATTTTAATAGCTGCTCTATGTAAAAAACACAATTAATTAATATCCTGCATTTGTTTTGCTTTGTATGCTTTCACAGTAATTTGATTTGATTCCATTGCATATCATAGTGGTGGCTTAAATCCAAACTCCCTATTACAGACACAAAATTGTTATCTAATAGCATTGGAAAATCCCCTTTGATCTGCTCCACACATTCAGGCTAGCTACAACTTAATATAACTTCAACCGAATAAACCAGTCTACTTTGATGAGCTATAGATGCAGTTTAGTTTGAAGACAAGGTCCCATAAGGAAATAAAGAAAAATATACTGGCTTTTGATATATAGGACATTAATTTTGCTCTGGTTATAGCTTTGCCAGAAGGCATAACATAAAAAAATAAAATAAATTAAATCTTTTTGATGGAAAAGATGTTTTTGCTCTTCTCCCAACTGTGCTTGGCAAGTTTTACCAACTTGATGTGAACATCTGCGTTAACAATTCACTTTTGAGGGAATGCCAGATTCACAAAGTAAACAGATTCAGAATGGCTGTGGACAAACTTTTATTGTAATTATTCTTTGGCCTGTTTTATCTGTTTGGTAAGCCATAATTCTAGTAGGCAATATTAAAATGCAATAGCCTGCCACAGTCACTCACCCATCCAGTAGCAGGATTGCGTTTTTGCGAGGACGGCCAATGTTGGGACCATAGAGATTGGCCCGACTGTAGTAGCGGACAGACTGCAGCAGTGTCTTCAGCATAATGTAGTCCTGAGCCAGTTGACTGCTGTTGACTGAACGAGCTACCATGGTGCGGTAACTGTTGGGCTCTACAAGAAACAAATAAAACTGAGTGCCTGAAATAGAAAACACCAATCTCAAAGTCATTACCTTGATTTAATGAATAAATGATATCAAAACTGCTTACTGTAAATTGTAATAAATTAACCTTTAGTAAAAAGGTTTGGACATCAACAACCTTGTTAGTTGTTGACAACAAAGTTGCTTGTTAGTTTTGTGTTTATATATACTGTAAGCTTATATTTAAACTTCCATCCATCCCATAATCTTCACAAGTATAAGCACTGATTTCCTTATTTTTTTAAGTAAGCTGACCTAAAGATGCTCAAACAAAATGAATAATCTTTCAGTTTAAAAACAGTGACAATAGAAAATTCTTTTAATAACTCATAAGAACTATTCGTAAGGCAAAACAGGATGTTATGTAGTCATTATATGCACTGATCACAAGAGGATGAAATTGGAAGGATTTTGTATTTCAAACTTTAGCCAGTATGAAGACTCCAGCATTCAAAATATAAACATGACAACATTACATCTTCATTCAAAGCACAGTTTCAAAATTATGCACTTTTGTTATAGATGTACCCACTTGTCCATATGCCGCAGGGTGTTTATTATACCAAAGCATTCTAATATATCATGCTGGCTTCATAAACATTAACCTCAAGATAAAAATGTTTTGTGTTGGAGGAACAAATGTTCCCTCCATTTTTTGGATTGCTCATTTGTTTGAAAATGAATCATATTCATGAAACTTGACTATGATTCCTAACAGATTTTCTGTTAGTCATGATGGCTGCTCTTGCTGTATGTATAATGAGAACAATCCAAAAAGTGTAACTGCTTTTCATAAGCTCTTAAATACTGGAATTTACAAATAGAAAAATTACATTATAATGTTGAGCAGGATGGTGGAGCAGCAGTTAGTATTGGTGCCGCTTAGTCCCAGAGCCTGGGGTTTTATCCTGAGCTTGGGTTACTGTCTGCTTGCAGTGTCAAATGTTTTCCCTGCATTTGCATGGGTTTCCTCTGGGTTCTCTGGTTTCTTTCCACCTCCCAAAAACATACCAGTATCTGAATTGACTATCACTAATTGCCCCTAGTTGTGATTAATTGTGTTAATGTGTGTGTTTCACGCCCTTTTATGGACTGGTGTCCCATTCAGTGTATCACAAAGCAAAGCATTACCCCCTCGAAGTTATCTACTTTCCAATAATAGCATGTGCTGAATTATTTTATTCCGTTTATACCACAACAATTTATCAACAATTATAATTTATCAATCTACAATTCATTAATAAATGACATGTCATACTTCATATATGTCATATCCATTTACAGGTCCATTTACTGGGATGTGTGTTGTGGGATGTCTGAAAGACATGTTATTAATTGCATTAATATAAAATATAGTGCATTCATATTAAATAAATAAATAAATAAATAAATAAATATGTGATGTGAATTACAGCTAGCACTGTTCTCAGATCTGTGCTATTATAGAAAATTATTTAACACAGATTTGAGAATTCTGCAGCACTGTGGTATAAGTTGTTTTAAAATGTAATAGCTCTCCTATAACCTTGTTCATATATTTATAATAATTCTCTAATCCTTATATTCAATCCAAAGCATTGCAGTATTTGTACCTCAAATGGAGTCCCTACATACATGGAGTTCATACATAGTAAAATTCTACGGCGTTGGCCTGCAAAACGCCACTTATTTAGTGGTTTGTTAGTCCAGTAAAATTTCAGTATTTAATTTTCACGTTTACTTCATTCTTTATGTAAGTCATCTGAGTAAGTTTTCTCACAACTGGTAGTCTGAGCACCCCAGCTGTGGTAATGATTTCCAGAACTCTGCTTGTCTGTCCTCACCAGTTAAGATACACCAGAGCTTTATGATGAATAAAAATATAATATTGCTTTATTGTTTTTTTAAAGGTTCAACGGTTATGCTATGTCAGCATGGACGAGAATGCTAACTACTCGTGGTAATATGCGATTCCTTGCTACAGACAAGCAGCCTCAGATCAGTCTTGTTAGTATTATGAACAGACCTACCATTGCCCAGCTCCCAGGATATGTTATACTTCTTGCCAGCACTATACTTTAACAAACTCAATGCACTGGAGGCATTCCATGAGTTGTCAGGATTCCGATGTAGGGCATTGAGCCCAAAGATCAGGTGCAGGCTGGCGCAGTCAGCAAAATTGTACAGTTTGTCTAAAGACCTGGCTGGGAGAAAGCGAGACACAGTTGTAACTTTGGCACTTTCATTTTCTGTGAATATATGCAAAAGTCACTTTAACATACAATACTGTTTTAAAGTACAATACTGTGCTAAACATGCCCTAAATTCATTTGTAAATGTTTGTCTTAAATGTTTATTTTTATGTCTTCTGTGTTCATGTGTCTGCAGAAAAGGCCAAATTTACATTTTGCATTTTTCATATTAAGAAGGCTTGAAGCTATATAGAACTACCTTTAGAAACAGAAGCAAGTTTTACAGTCAAAGTATACCAAAGAGCAAAGGCAAGTTATCCAAGATGCCTGAAATAACCTAAAGCTGATACATGACACTGTACCTGTGCAGACAAATGGTGAAACAAAATATTGACTTGATTGCTTTTTCACTGTTTACTGATCTTTATTAATATGTTGAATGAATTCTGAATTCTATAGAAAAAGTTCATGTAATTATTTTGCTTCACTTTTTCTTTTCCTTCCTTCAAAGATTTTCTACAGATCAGATTATAAGAAATTTAAATACAATCTTAAATTTTATAGTAGGTCACTATAATGTCATAAATAATTTAATTAATTTTCTACACAACATCAAGCTTTTTGGGTTGTTGTAAATAAACACCTCAAGAAGCAACCTGAAAAAAGTAGTTTCTAAAGAAAAAAGCAGAAAAAAATCTGCTACACGCTACACACACAAACTGTAAACGGTTCATCAGTGCACACCACAAAGAGAATAGTGGCAGACACAAACACAGAAATGTGCCAAGGAAAGCATTTTAGTGCAAAAGCCATTGGATGGTCTATAATAACTTGAACTTATCCAGCACATGCTTGCTGGTTGTTTTGAAATTCTATCGGTTAAGAGCAGTGACAATAAACACAAATATTTCAGTGCCCTTTGACTTCATTTCCTCTGTTTAAAAAGAAGCAGATGAGACATCTCACATGGCCCTGAGGGATTTGAAGAAGCCCGAACTGTGGGTGATGCACCAAGTTTCAAGGTTTCAAGGCTGATACATTTACTTATAATACCATATTCATATATGTCTACATTAATTATACATTTTATATATCTATATCTATTTCTCTCTCTCTCTCTCTCTCTCTCTCTCTCTCTCTGTATATATATATATATATATATATATATATATATATATATATATATATATATATATATATATATATATATAATACTTTATATATAATGTGGTGCATTACTGATAATCAGGATTCACCCCACTTGATGGGAAACAAAATCCAGAAATGTTCAGGGAATACAGAAGAGTTAAATCTGTTATATCAATTCTGTGTCTGTATAGTGAAATAGCTATTACATCTGTTTGGAAATCTCAAGGACTTTATGTGACAGTAAAATGGGATGATTCTCAAGTTTAACCTAAAGTTTTATGAGCCGACGAACCCACAGGGACAGATCACGAAAATGAGATTAGTGCAGTTAGTAAAGTAAAGGTGTGTATATCCAGTTAACATAAAATTCCTACCATACAGCCACATTTAACCCAAATAAAGTCAGACAAATTCCTAGTCCAGATGTGCACATTAGCATGAATACAAAATTCCTGATTTTATGGGGTGGGAAATTTTAAAGCTTTCAAAACAAAACAGTTGCCACACCAATAATGACGGGTGGCTATCTCATAATTTCAATGGGAAAGTCTAATTCAAAGCATATTTAATGTAACACTGTTGTTCAAAGCACATTAAATAGTCTAAGCCTTTAATTAAGTCTTTAATTTAATGCATCACTTAATAGGGTACAAAGCTATAAAACATTAATGAGGAGGACAAGCGCTTTAATTCAAACAAGAAAACAATAAACAAATAGCAATGGTAAGCATTTTTATATTCTTTTTTTCAGCCAGATTTTTTTCTCCTTTCTAGTATGCCTAAATTGCATAAGGTAGGGAAGCCCACCTTGATGTGCCTGAGTGGCATTCTGGAAGTCCTGCCTGTTATGCAGCCTTTAGCACAGTGAGCTGATTGAGATAAAACTGTATCAAAGTCAGGTGGATAGAAAGCAGAGCCATGCTGTCAGGGCAAAAGTAGAAGCAGAACCAGATGTGGGCCAGGGAGATTTGAAGGCCTTCTTTCCTTGAGCAGATTCTTGCACAAGAGCTGGCACTGTTGAGCAGTCTGGATATGGGCCAAGCACATATCTAATTGTAACTGGTTTTTTGCCCTCTTTAAGGTTGTAAAGTACAGTAAACATGATAATTTTAGAATAAAAAAACTGACCAATATGCTGTCTTCTATAGATAAGGCCAGAGCTGGACTTAAAAAATCCTATTACTCTTGTACAACTAATCATCATTCACCATCACATTTTCACACACAAACTCACAAACAGTTTAAAATACAACATGTTACTTGATTGCACATCTCGGTGTCTTGTTATCTCAGTCATATTCACAATGAAAGAATAGCTACTTGTCCTAAATGCAGCCAACTGTGATCAATTCCATGTTTCTAAAGTAAGGTAATTACACCATGAACAGCAAGCAGGCTCCTAAAGGCTCAGTACAGACATGGCAATATAGAGAAGACATCAGGAATTGAACTCTGGTTCACATTTACAGCAGACTCAAAGTGTTTCCAGATCAGTCTCTCTCTCTCTCTCTCTCTCTCTCTCTCTCTCTCTCTCTCTCTCTCTCTCTCTCTCTCTTTCATGCTCTCTCTCAGTAATTTTACAATGTGATAGCTAAGGAGTACTGAAGAACAATAGACTAATTGATACAACAAATTACAAGTTGAAGTGTGGAAAAGCCAAGAGTTGGAAGATGGGCTTGTTTTGGGATGCCTTTAATGTTTAGGTTAGCTGGTCATGTGTCATTTTTACAATATGTATATTTTAGCAGTTGAACTGCGGTGGGATTTCCAAGAACATACTTTGAAAATTGTGAAATCTAATATTATTGAACAGAAAAAAAGGTTTATTTTAATATTTTAAAAGCTTAGATTAATAATTACCCTGATATATACTGTAGTTTATTTATTTACACAACACTATAATAATCCACCCCAGGTAATATTTTAAAGCACGGCCAGCAAAGAACTTAAAAAAATGTAATGTAAACGTATTAAAGAATATTCATTGTTGAAATTGAGTGCATGAACTTAGTATCAACTGTAAAGGAAAGCACTGATTCCCAACAAGCCTTACAAACGTAATGGAAAGAGAGGGGTCTGGATATTGTCAGGCTAGCTATCTGATCACAGACATAAGACCTCCATAACGAGCAGGACTGTACCAGAGCGCTACGGCTCATTTCGGAGCCACAGCATTTCCATTTATGTCCAGTGATTACCTACAGCAACAAACTACATATTCAAAAAACTTCAAAGCAAAGCATTTCCATAGCCAGACTACATTTACAATGTCTACTTGTAAGGAAAACAACGGGTGCAAGAAGTGTCCCAACACAGACCTTTAATCCCCATGTTTCATACAGTGGTAATAACAGCATGTCTGGCTTATCAGCCAGATATCCACCAAGTCTAGCTGAGAAAAATAAGATTTAGGACACACAAGAAAAAGCCATATACTGCATAACATGGACTTTTGCCACTGAATTTTTCATAATCTGTTACAAATCAATTAATTAATTTATAATGAAAAATAATGCTCATTATTTAATAAAATTACATGAAATGTCATTGGAAAATATTCCAAGTAAAAGTTAAAAATAACCCATGAAAAACTACTACTAGTATTAGTATCTGATATTATATGTACTTAAATAATTTGGTATTTTAAAAAAATGCAGATAGTATCAATAAATATACACTGTAGGGCCTTTCCATGTCGGCATGTTTTACATGTTTTATCGCAAAGTTTTCTTACAATAGATGTCATACAGCAGAAGAATCTTCCATCTCTGTGCCAAACAATAATGTGTAGGAATAATAAGTAATAATAATGACAATCACTGTATGCAAACCATTTAGCAAATTAATCACCTTGTCTGTATCAGGAGGGATGTTGATGCTATTTTATTTATACTGTAGTAAAATAGTTCCAACTTTGTCTGGTATGAAGGATAGAAATCACATGGGGCTCTCACCATTCATGCAGCACTATTTATGAACTAAATATGAGCAATATTTATTGACACCACTGCAATGTTCAATGATAGTTAACACAAGACAGCTAACCTGGCAAGATTTCTGAGAGGACTAAAATGTGTACACCCTAAATTAATGTAGACAGTTAATTTGGTTTAATGATCTGATATTCAATGTCAAGCCAGCACACTGATGATGCTGATGGGAAGCTTCCAACATTGCATGCCTTCGCTAAATATTTAGTACGGGTTAGCTCTGGTGGTAACATAATTTGTCGTTTATCAAGATTTTAAAAAATGATTAAAAAAGGACAATTCTAGCAAGTTTCTTACAAGACACCATTGGTGTTTCTCTGACAAAGAAAAAGTATTGATGTGTTGGTTGAAAACAAGTTGGTGCTTTAACATTGTAATTTGAGGTAAACATTGGATTAACAGATCTCAACTTTGATGATTGGACAATGTGGGAAAAAAGGCCAAAAGTAATTGTTTTTAACAGCATTAAAAGGTTACTGTTAATATCTAGGGACATTTATCAAAGTACAGTAGGAATTAGCTTTAAAAATGTAGTGAACTAAATGTAGTAGCAAGTTTGACATAATATGCATCCACTTAATTAAAGTAAAACATCCAAAAACATATTTATACAGTAGTGAAGTATTTCTACTTGGGATGTAACCAAATATGAATACAGTATTCAGATTGAACAGATAATACAGATACAAATATGGGGCACACTATTTCATAACCCTCCATTTTTTCTTTTTGAGCCATTCTTTGGTGGATTCGCTAGTGTGCTTAGGATCATTATCCTGTTGAAAGGTCCACTTTCAGTTCAACTTCAACTTTTGGACAGATGGCCTCACATTTTTTTTCAAGCACTCTTTGATATGATGCAGAATTCATAGTTGAATCAATGAATGCAAGCTGTCCAGTCCCTGAGGCATCAAGACAACCGAAAACCATAACATTTCCACCACTGTGCTTCACAGTTGGTATGAGGTGCTTCACCTGAAAATCTGTCTGCTGTTACTGTGGCCAAACAACTCCATCTTTGATTCGCCTGTCCAGAACACATTATTCCAAAAGGCCTGGTCTTTGCCTATATGCTCAGTGGCAAACTGTATCTAATGTTCTTTTTAGACAGCAAAGGATTTTTCTTGGAGACTTCTTTTTGCATCAGACGGTCTGCTCTTGGGCTGAATTTGCTGGGACAGCCAATCCTAGACGAATTTTCCTTACAGTGGAATGATGTATTTAAAATATTTTGGAGATCTTTTAATATCCCTTGCCAGACTCATAGTTATCCACAACTGTTTTTTCTGAAGGCCTTATAAAACTCTTTGATCTTGGCATGATGACATCACACACCTCAGTAGCAAAGGAATCACCAGACACTAGATATGAGAGGGGTATTAGATATGAGAGAGGTTTTATGTGTTGTTTGATTGAGTGTAACGCCTTTATTAATAGTCTCTGTTTCAAAGAACATCAAAAGTGTCCAAATATGTAAAACAAACCAAAAAAAACCACAACAATTTCTATGTTGATAAATGACTGACAACACATATGATCTACAAACTGTGAGAAAGCATTTTCCTACCAAGGAAACGCAATCATGCTGCATGCCATATATCAATTCCCAGCTCACACTAAACCAATTTGAGGCAAAATAACTATTCAATTACAAGGGAAGAACAACAAAGGTTAATCCTTCAATTGTTGTGGGAATCTGTGGGCAAGGATGAAGACCACATTGTGTCTCCATTACAATATGCTTTTAGTTAAACTAGTGTGTTTTGCCAGATTAAACATGGTGCCTCAGTGGATGCCAGCATGAGTGGTATTAATTGTATTTATTCTCTTTTAATCCATTGGAACTCCACAACCCGGGTTTACATCATTTATACGCCATAATAATGCTAATCAACAACATGTCTTGCCTTGTCATTTAACTACAATTTAGTGCACCGGTAGAAGCAGGAGTGCACCATAAGGAAAATAATAAATAAATGTTTACAAAAAAATTTATAAATAAAAAGTATAGATAGACAAATGAACAGAAAAGCAAAACTGAAGGCAGGAAAACAAACTAGTTCTCACAACAAAAATGGCTAGAGTGAAAATATGGTTTCAATAGTTCTCCTCTGCCTGCTGGTAGTCTGAAGTGCATACTGCATGTCATACAAACCCAAGTACCCTTGTGTTTATAAACACAGCATTACACAGGGACCCTCGTTTCGATAGGGTATGTTTTGCAAAGAGCTACTCAGGTCAAAGCACTTTTGTATTCTTGAAGAATGCAAGCTATGAAGACACCTGTTTTTCATTCAGTATGGTTAGTATAAAATCTGTGTGTGTGTGTGTGTGTGTGAGTGTGTGTGTGTGTGTGTGTGTATGTGTGTGTGTGTGTGTGTGTGTGTGTGTGTGTGTGTGTGTGTGCGTGTGTGTGTGTGTGTGTGTGTGTGTGTGTGTGTGTGTGTCAGTGTTCGGATTAGTTAGCTGGTGAACTTATGTCTGTGTGTGACCATATTAATAAGATTTCAGCTGTACATCAATGTATTAGTAAGACTGTGTGAGTGTGTGTGTGCCTGTGTGTGTCAGCAATTGTACATATTTGCGTGTGTATATCAGGCCATGTGGTTAGCAGTGGAAAGGATAGAGTGAGTGACATGTTAACATCCCCGAACACACACTGGTGTATACATCCACACACATTTGTGTACACTAATTAATCTTCTCCATAGAGACGGTCTTATGCAGCAGCACATGGCTGAGACAGCACAGAGCTGCATGCTGGATTATGATTTCCCGTTAATGTCAACAGTTCTGAGAGCTTGGCTGATTGGACATACACTTGATGAAGTCAAAGACCAAAGTTTGTGCCAAATTGCGTAACACTTTAAATGCTTTATATCATCAAACACAAACCCCTGGTAAGGACAAGCTTTGAATGAAATACATATATTCATAAAATTAGTCACCTTTGTACATTGTCACCTTGCACATGCAGATATGTGTGCATATGTCCATGGCAGCATAAACTTTACAAATATTTGGTATATTTAAACTATAACTTACAATCAGGTATATGTAATCTATGTGTAGGGAATCCTGAGCTAGAATTTCCTTAAAATATGCACTAATTCCACTATCATGACATCAGACACAAAGCTTGATTGGATTCACTTGTTTGTTGTCAGAGGTCAAACTGAATATGGGATGTATGAGCACTCTCAGCACTTTAACTTCAATCTTTGATTGAAAATGATGGAATGAGTGCAAATGAGGCATTGGCAAAATTTGTAGGAATTTGACTGAAAACATCTGGTCCATTCTTCTAATATGTATTGAGAGGTTTTTCCTTTGAACCTCAAGTCATATTTTAGATTTCATATCATAACATCATGAACTACAAACATATTTATCAAGGCGTTCAAATAACACAATTTATTCATTAAAGCTTCACTAGAATGTCTTTGAATATATATTAAACATATAATATATCCAAATACTATAAACAAACTCCAAATTACAACAGAAAAGTGAAAAATTGTGAAGAGTAAATAAAGTAAATATAGCAAATAATTACAAGCACTGAATGACAGTAGAAGGTGTAGATTCAGCACTAACAAAGCAAGGAATCTTTAAGTTAATATGATGTGATTTCTTCAAAGAGGACTGTGCTGAGTCTTTACATACCTGACAGTATTATCTTTTTAAAATCTTTACTATGCACTAATGCTGTAATTGCTCCATGATTATTTTGTCACTTTAAAGAAGCAGGGCATTTAAGAGTGGTAGAACTAACCTGAGCTGCCCCTAGGCTCTTTATAGCACACATCAAAGCACTTCCCTAAAGACTGTCCATTGTGCTTTACTGCGAGTGCCAATAACACGAGTTAGGACAGCAAGTCTATACTCTAAGGATGCACAGATTCCTAAAATTGCCTGGAAATGGGCTAATTAACACGTCAGCCAACCACAGCAACATAAATCACTTTCTATTACAGCACTTTTCTGCTTAATTTAGATCTCTTTACCCTGATTCCAGTGATCTGTGTTATTTTGCACACCACACATTTACATCACCTTAATGCAGGGTAAGCACTGTAGGCATAACAAGCTAAATGTGAACCAAATATTAGGGTTGTTATAAGTACTCCATCTCTAAAATTACATAAATTTGACCTGAGACAAAAACATTACATAAACATTATCTTCCAGGTTGGGGAAAATTGTTCTCTCTGAACGTGAGCGTTTTTAGTGCAATATTATTTCAGTCAAGCTACAATCTCATAGTAAATGCCTGAAAGTCTCAAAAGCTGTAAGATATAGGAAGTCATGGTGGATATCCTCATTAATTTGTTATTAATTGCATTATATTTTACTTGTATACAGCTGTCCAGAGTGGCCTGAATTCTTTTAGCAGCCTAATGTATGCCTTGGCTTATATTACTGTATGCCAATGCATACATATGATATTGTGTTATATGAGAGTTGCTATCATTTGTTCATAGCTGGCTAACTATTACAATGGATTGTCCTGTAAATTAGTAAGGTAGGAATCACAATGATGAATCTTGTAGTATCTCAAAATGTGATTTTTTTTTTACATCATTGTAAAACATTGTTTACACAAAATGTATTTTGTATTATTATTATTATTAGTAGTAGTAGTAGTAGTAGTAGTAGTAGTAGTAAGTCCTCTATTCCTGCTCATCATTCTTTAATATTATGTTTTAAAATTCCATAGCATTCAATATTTTGCATTAGCAACCAGTTCTCATTAAAAAGTAGTTGCCAGTAAACATTTTTATCTTAAATATCACTCTACATGTGAGACACAAATTTGCATATGCTGCTAGAAGCATTCTTTGTGTCTTTGGATATGCAATAAAAACTCCACTAGCCACGCTAACCACATGACAGACCAAATGCTTGTTAATAGTGCTAAAGAGCTAACAGACAGCACAATAGAACAAACAGACCCAGTGCTATGCATCCATCTGGCTTTGGTTAGAGGTGTCAGGTCCTGTCACTCAATTTAAGGGTGAAGAAGGATCAGGAAAGAGTTTCTGTTGAAACCCCCTCTTCCCAGTTATTGAAAGGCACCCAAGCCACCACTTGAATCAAGTGTGGGACTTTGTAACATACCACAGAAAACTCAATTTAAGTTTTCCTTTCAATGCTCTCCAGACCACAGCAAATTTTATTACACCTTTATGGACACTTGTGGATTTATGACATTGCTTTCTCTCACGTGCAGTTTCATCAACATATTATGTTTGCAGGGCAAACTGTGCTCTGTCAGAGTCTAAAATCTCTTTGAGGCTTCCATATGTGGATGGTTAATATTCAGTCATGTCTAACAGGCTCCAACTTAAATATACTGTATACTAACACTCTTCAGCTCTTTCATATATATATGCTTTCTCTGTATCTTATTCTTCAATTTCTGACATTTCTGAAAAGATTTCTTTCTAGAGAAATCATACTATAAGCATGCAATTAATAACATATTTTTTTCCGTGGTATAGATGACAAATTTCAAGTACTATTATTATTATTATTATTATTATTATTATTATTATTATTATTATTATTATTATTATAGCCTGAGTTTTATTTACAGTGTCAAAATGAAGACACTGCAAATTCACAAAAAACATAATAACAAAAAAAAATATTGAGCATCTCAATATCAGCCAAAAATGAAAGAGTAATTCCCTCCACAGAGGTCACTCAAGTGCTTGTTCAGTACCTTGTCATGTCGAGATTGGACTTTTGCAACTCAACTCCTGACAGGTCTGCCCCTGCACACCATGTGATCCCTACAACTACTCCTACCTATCTGAAGGCAATTATCGCACCCAGCTCTGCATCACGTCCCCTTCAAGACTCTAGCATGGCTTGACATGACCCACCATCCCTCAAGGTACAAGAAAGACATGCATCAAGACACTTCTGTGTACTTGTACACGTGTGGTGGAATGTACTTCTCCTGACAGGCAGAACAGCTGAGTCACAGATTGTCTTCAAACAAAGACTGAAGACCTCCCTCATTCCCAAGCACTTAAATGAACACTAATTAAATTGTTTTTGTTGCTGTACCAACTTGTTGTACTGATGTCCTCTCTAACTGGGTTTTAGCTGGATAGTCATAATAGACCCTGAACTATGTGTACAAGCATGAGGATCTGCTTAAGACAGTGACTGCTTAAGACAGTGACTGTAAGTCACTCTGAATAAGGGTGTCTGCCAAATGTAAATGTAAATGTAAATGTAAGTGCTATCACGTTATTTTGGTTAAAAATAACTATGGCATAGGGGAAAAAATGTTTTGCCTGATTGCCTAGTGCAAAAACAAACCACCAACATTCATTGCAACCCCTTCCTCTAAGTTTAATGCCATTGTGACCAATTCAATAAGTCATTTAGTTTCAGCAAGACTTTTTCAGCCCTTTCTGTCGGGTGAGATGCACTTTTCTCACTGAGCCATCAAGTTCATCCCACTGGAGCTTGTCTACAAAAAGATCCATCAACCATTTACCATTCTAGCAAATTGTAACACAAATAAGGGAATAATAATCATTCCGCTAATTATAGACAACTGGAAAATGCCCTATGTTAATTAAATATTTTAGGGCAGATTTGTTACATTTCCTTGCCACAGTACGGGACCAGCCTGAACTTTATCCCTCTGGTACATTTCATCTATACAAGCTGAGGCTGCAGCAGCTGTGATATACAAATCTGTTCCTGGAGCAAAGGGAAAGCCAATATGATCTAGAGTAAGAGAGCCAATCAGAAAAAGATGCTCTACACTCACAAATGTCCATGTCTGAGAGCACATTAAAGAGCATCTGAGACCATAGCAAATGGGAAACCAGGGTGGTCTGGAGGAAGAAGGCTGGGTGCCATGCCTGTGATCTATGGCTATATAAACATAGAACATTGACATTCACTTGATTTCTTGCAATGAGGCCTAAATTAAATATGCTAATTACTTTGAAAGTATGACATTGATTCCATTTGCTGAAAGTTTTCCAAAATTAATATATTCATCTCAGGCTAAGAGCCAGTTTAACAATAAAATTTTATAGCACAAAAGTCTAACACTCAATTGTCCAAAAAGCATTCACTTGTAATATAACCATATGTTATATTACAAGATCACATAGCCTGCCAGGTGAAATGACTATGGTGATATATAAATAACCACGGCTACACGTGACACATTGCAACCACATGCACGTCCTCCACAAGTGGTTGTAATGCTTTTTAATGATGTAATCAACTGCTTGCCAGTTCTTTGAAAGTAGCAAACACTGCCTCATTCCTGGGGCAAGCACATGCCTTTTCCTGACAGCGCAAGTGTCAAAATTGGGTGTCAATAATAAAACATGTCTTTTACTAATGAAAGTAATTTTACCTCAAGACCAAAAAAACCTGCCAATGCAGGAGTGGCTTGTAGTATCAGAAAGTGGAGCATTTCTCTCTAATTACTCACTTTTAAACTGGGATGGAGTTTTGTTGCTTAAGAATGATAACATAAGTATATATACATGTATCCATATGAATATATGTTTTGAAAATTCAGTTGTCCCTTTGGAGGAGCCCCTTAAAGGTTCTATGTAGAGCCCAACAACAGACAGTTTCCCCATCAGAAAGACGTTTAAGTAGAACCTCTCACTTGGAAGCTAAGAACACTTTTTTGTTTTTTCAAATGAACCCTTACAGAATTTTAAAATAACCATTTTTCCAAGAACACTTAGATTTACACTTAAGATTTATGGGGTAATGTAGTATCTGCAATTTTATTCATCAATCACTGCACATTTATACATTTATTTTAATGAACACAACTATTTAATATTTCCTCCCTAATGGTGTAACCAGTTATAAAAGTCTGGCATCACCGAGCTCTATTTCTGACTTTCCCAAATGCCACAGACTTCTCAAATTGGGTTTGAAGTATAGCTTAGGCCACTTTTGTGAGTGATTTTACCTTATCCAGGCCATCAGATAGGGTGGTGGGCAGATAGCACTTTTTTTCCAAGCTTACCTAGCTGTCTATGATGTTCAGTGAGTACCAGCTCTATAAAAATAGTGATTTGGATCATGGTTCATGAATTAAGCATGTACTTGCCATCAACAAACAACAGTAACAAAAAGGTATTACAAAAGACCTAGATAAAAGGTGGGAATTAGTGTCACTAACAAATTTGGGGAAAACTGTAATAACCGATTCTTAAAGAAAGAAGGAAATATTCTTTGGTATTCATTCAGTATTGTATAATGATAGAAAACCACAAAGTTGAAATGCCGTTTTTGAAGAAAGGGATAATTTATATTATTAGTTAATTTTAGGTTAGAACCCTACACTTCAGTTTTACTTTGAAACTTCATAAGACCATAATATATATGTATATTGCCATTTCTACTTTTACAGTTATTGATGCAGAAACCAAAGTCAGGGAGTCAAAGATAACTGAAATGTGAAAAATTTGCCTCTGGTTTCCCACAGTTCTTGGCATCTGAGAATTTGACACTGAAAATTTTGCAGCCAAATATTACAAATCTCTCTTGGCCCACATTCAAGATGAGGGGGGAAAACTAATACTAAGAGAGAGCCATGGGTAAAACAAAATCACTATTCCAGGAGTTTATGTTGGTGTCCAGTAAGTTCAGTGGATCCAAGAACACATAGTATTACAGCACACACTTTTAATAGATGGCTTTTTTTTCAGTTTGTAAATGTGTTGTACACTAGAATAAAGGGGGAAATGTATTTGTGAATACATATTATTCATTATATTGTATATATTGTATATGTTATCTTAAATATCTATTGTGAAACATTTTTTCTTTTTTTTTCTTTGCAATGGGTATGGTTTGTAAATGCTGGCTCCAAGGAAAAAACTGATACATATCATAGGAAGATAAAGCAACATTTTTCTTTTTATAATAAATGCCAACTCTGATATGAGATGCCAAAATATTTTAATCAGACCTTTCTGTGGAAAAGTAAAGATGTAAATGCATTACTTTAAGAATCTGTAGAAATTGTACACTCATAGTTTTCAGTTCAGAAACTATGCAGCTCTATTAGACTATTTTACCATTTATAGCAAGCTGACAGCTACAAAAATTAGGGAAAATAAAGAATTGTTCATTTTAATCAATCCTTTTTTCAATCACTATTGTTCCTTCTTGTGTTATTATATGTTACAGCTATTTTGCTTTTCAGACTGTAGTTGTTTCATGACTGAAGTTGTTTGCAGACTGTAGTTGTTTCATGACTGAAGAGGCAAAGAAATGCCTGACAGTGATAGACTCCTATTTTATACTGGAGAGATTGTGTTGCAAGTATTAGTGTCTCATATATTCACAATTCTGTTTAGCCAAACATCTCAAGTGATTAGATAGTGTAAATGTTCATGTTACACGTGCCATTAGCGCTCTCTCTCTCTCTCTCTCTCTCGCTCTCACTCTCTCTCTCTCTCTCTCTCTCTCTCTCTCTCTCTCTCTCCTAGAGTTTAAACAGAACCATTATAACTTTGTGTATATGTACTGTACGTGTTGAATCTTTCCCTCTGTGTGTGTGTCTGTGCGTGTGTGCGTGTGTGTGTGTGTGTGTGTGTGTGTGTGTGTGTGTGTGTGTGTGTATAATGTATATGTCACTGTAAACCTTCATCTGCTTAACGTCTTAGAAATTGAAAAAAAGTCATGTTTCCCTTCTGAGGCAGCAACATCTGCTGGAGTCTCAGATCCATCACTAGTGCAGTGAGCTACATGCTGTTGCTGTGTTTGCATTGAGTGCACGCACGCATGCTCTGACCAATGCGAGAAGCTGGGGGAAGGGAACCAAAACATAAAACTCTGAGGTATTTTACATGCAGTCTGATGAGCACGCAGACAATATGACAAGTCCAAAAATAAATAAATAAATTCTGCCTTGCGTTATTCGTCAAAATACTTCATTTGTAATTTCCATTAAATTATTCATAGTGTCTAGAGCACTTTTGACAGGACTCAAATTTGGCCCCAAAAGCTGAAAACAAATCTGAACAACATCATCTTAACACATGCCCAGATACCCATTATTTCAGTTTGATCTTGCAAAATATCTCATTTAACTATGTTACTTAATTTAAAAAAAATTAAAATTCAGAATCAGCGTAAACAGGAAGTGTATAAGAGCGGATCCCTCGGCCCTCCCACCTATGAATAAACAAAGTTGATTTTCTACAGAGCACTGTCAATACTGTTTTCATAAGATCTTCCTTTAAAGAGCTTTTAATGAGATGAAAACTCAAGTAGTTACTGCTGTCAACGAAAATGAGGGGCTAAAGGGCACCGTTAGTTAAAGCCCAAACTACACTCACTGGACAATTTCCTGTCATTTGTCTTCAGTGTGGGGGACAAGGGGGGGGGGGGGTTGGGACGGGGGGTATTGCGGTGGTGGGGCGGGTTGTAAGCAGGAAACAGCTTTGAATATTACCAAAATCTTAACAATACATAGTAATGATTAGGAAATCACTGTCACTGTGAGATCCCTGATTTATCTCACAAAGAAACACTCATAAAGGAGTGTAGGAAGACAGGAAGGGATTGGAAAGTACTCATAAAAGCAGGAGAGGGTGAACAAACAGTCAAGATGAGAGAAAATAAAAAATTAATTTGCAACAAGTAAAAATGCAACAGGGATGTAATGCCATGGGATTATTGCAAATGTTGTTCTCATGAGAGTATGCACGATAGACTCAGGCATTTTAGGTAGATCAGAGAATTCCACACAGTTTCAGACATAGGATGACAACCACAGCCGTCTTCTCACCAGAGCACTTAATTCCTTGTTTTTCTGTAATTCACTTAAGTCTTCACTAAATGAATGTAACAGAGTGTTAGAACCAAGAAAAAGATTCATGCATAAGTGCATACCATAGATATTCATCATACTAAGCATGTCTGAATATGTGGTAAGTGATTTGTAGATTTGTAATAGTATGTCTACATTTGAACTAGACAACATGACTATAAATTTATATCTGTGTTAATTGGCCAGTAAGAGAGGCTGTGAAAGATTTTAAACAGTACATATTTCTCTTAAGAATAATAGGCGTTCACACTTTGTGTGTTTCACAATAATTTGTCCTAAATTATTAAACTTTTAGACAAGATATAAAGTGCACCATCTGGTCATGCACAAGAATATGCCTGTAATGAATTGCTGCAGTTTTAATTTTGTCTATGAAATAAAAATAAAAAAAGAGGTAGACGGGAATGCAGTGACACTGGAAAGGAGCAGTCTGAGTTCTGAATTGCAGCAACTTGAGAGCATCTACTGACCCTGACCTTGACTTGTTTCAGATGGTTTGCTTTAACTAACCTGGACTAAACTATGACAAAGAGAAAAGTGAGAGTTTGACCTCGGTGTGTCTTACCACGGTTTGTTTTAACTGGCAGGGGTGCTTTCTCGCCTAGTACAGTTCACGCTGTAATGAGAGAGGGTCAGCAAGGGTCACATGCAGAGAGTGGAAAAGGATGGAGGAGAGCTGTTTTACTACTTTTCCCACCTGCCAGGCAGTGCATAGGGGGCATTCTGATTGTTAACAGGCCTGTCTGTCTCTCTGGACTGTGAACACTGCTTTGTTAATTCCTCATAGTGCAGAGCCTCTCCTACCAGTTACATTACAGACATCCTACTCCAGCAAACATGCTGGGGGAAAAAAATTCCTATTATTTTTATTTTATCATGTGGAGCACAGCACAACAAAGATTCACTTCACAAACCCCAGTGTTCTTAATCAGCATGTTGCTATGTGATAAATGCCATACATAATATCATATGTATGTTTAGTCGATTCCAGGCTAACTTAATCTCTGTAGCCAACATAACCAGAATAAATTCTTATTAAAAAATGAGCGTGGGGGGGTAATAAAAAAATTAAATATTAAATTTACATGAAATTGAGCATTCACTTTCACCTATTTTATTACTATTTACATTGCAATAAGCAGTGACCGACACCTGCTCATAACTTGACTTGCCAAGCTCAAACTACAAATGTCTTTTTTTAAGCAAAGCTAACTTCAGTGTCAGCTTCTGAAATTCCGACAAATAATGCTCTGTTAGTAGCAGCAATGACCTAATGTGACCTTTCAGTTTATATGTGCATTACCTCATGCTGCAACTGGTAATTATTTTTTATTTAATGTATAGTTTAACCTATTTGTCTGTTTTGTTTTTTCCAGTCATCACTCATCTTTTGTTTTATTGCTCTTCACTCTACTCTGTGCTTGATCTTGGCCCATTACACAATATTTCACAAAGCTTTAATGAGGAACACAAGTGTCATTACTGAAAATGTAGTAAAACCTGATCATACAAAGGTTTTGCTAATCAACTAGCATGGTCAGAAGCAAAATCCAGCACTAACAAGCACACCTCGACTGATCCAAACTGAGGGGTTTTTCAGCAAAGAGCTTTGGAATTTCACTTACAGTAAATTTTCAGTAAGATTTTTTTTTATTCAGAGTTACAGTAAGAATTTTTTTTTTTTTTTAATTATCATCATAGGTATATGCTAAGAACATGCTAGCCAGTCAGATAATTGCAAGAATCATGCTTCATAGGCAAATCAATCTAATCAAATAATTATACATATTTTGGCTAAAATATATGTCTAAATATTGTAATTATTTGCATTTAAATTACATTACATTAAACAATAGCCATGTATGTGCAGCACAAGTCAGAGAGCATCTTACTTGCTCTCTTACTCTTTTAAATTCCTGTGCATTTGAAATAGGATTTTTAATGACTGAAGTCTCAGGCTTAAATGTTTGACCTAAAACAGGAAATGATTAAAGCACCAACAACTTTCATTTGCACCTTTCCATTGTATTTGCCTCATTTATTCTGTCAAATTCTTTACCTCAAACGTTTTAAGCAGACTTTTCATCTATCATAATACCACCGCATGCCATTAATATCTCAATTTCTCTTCTTCTCCAAAAAGCTTTACTCTTGCTTATAATATCCCTAGCGGATAGCTTACTGAAATAGACACAACTGCATAACAAAACAGGCACATCACTGCAGCCAACTCCATGACAGTTAGGGGAAGAATCTCAGTTTAGGCTAGCTGCACATGCTGGAACAGGCTTAATTAAGGTGACTTAAACACAATCATTAAAATGAGTGCATGAGCACAACTTTTTGCTCCCTGTTCCTGCATTATTGAGTTCATGTTCTATGACATACCCAGTGTGCTGCTGTGATCTCCTACCTGTTATTGTGACATCGCTGTAGAGGTTAGAGAGCTGCTCTTTCAGTAGAACTTGTTGCATCTGAGCCGCTTTCTCCCTTTGCAGCTCCAGCATCATGTCAGGGTGACTGGCCAGCTTACAGCCCTTTTGTTTATCCAGGGCAATGTCACTTCGCACTATGTCTGAGCAGACAAGAACCATTAGGAATATATATATATATATATATATATATATATATATATATATATATATAATTATATATATATATATATATATATATATATAATTATATATATTATTATTATTATTATTATTATTATTATTATTATTATTATTATTATTATTATTATTATTCATACCACTAACGCAGTTGTGTTATGTCTATTATGTCATCATACAGTAATATCTGGTTATATGGTTAAAGCAAACTAACTTCTGTAATTTATTTATTGCAGTTAAATGTTTAAAAATTACACTGAAAACAAATCTTCATACCATCCTCATAATTCTTGAGGTAATAGTCTGGTCCTGGTCCTCTAAACTTGGCTAAATTCTTCAGGTTATGAAACTGGAGAAAGTCTGTCCTCTTTCCCCCAAACCGCAGATAAGCTGGAGAAAGTCCTCTAGCCAAAGTTACTAATCGCTTGGAACTGAGGAAACAGAGAAAGACTGCTTAAAGTCAGACATGCTACCAATTGGCTATGAATTAGCATTATAGAATTAAAAGTAAGATTTAATTTCATTCCTTAAATATTAAAGCTTTTTAACCTAACCAGAATGGGTCTCTAGTGAATTACTGAACTTCATATTTGGTGTAGAACTGTTTTACCAATTTTCTCATTTGCCTATTGTAATATTGTAGTCTGTACTTGATTTTAAGTCATAATTTGGAACACATTAGCTGGGACATTTAGAAATAGGCCAACATAGACTTGAGAGACCACAGAGATTTCAAAAATCTAAACACAGTTTAAAATTAATCCCAAATGCAATATTTTGCCCATGTAATAAAGCTAAAACAGCAATGTGCTTACCTAGGGTTTTTTTTGTTTTGTTTTTTTTTGTTTTGTTTTGTATGTTTTGTTTTTTTTGATCCGCTATCAATCAGCTTTTTGAGAACCTGTGTATCTAGGCAAAACTGTCTGATGATTTGAAAGTTAAAACATTAAATAAAAGTTACATCTGCAGACCACGGCTTAGTAGGTCGAGGACATGACTTACGCTCTAATTACTTATACCCATGTGAAATAGAATTCTAACGAAGTTTCGTTTAATTACAGGTTGCGCATATTTGATGATTAATATGGCAAAATAAAAGATCTTGACTGAAATACAAGATTGTACGGCGATATAAAGGGTTTGCACAAAGACGCACACATAGGCTACACATGTATAAATAAATAAATAAATAAATAAATAAATAAATAAATAAATAAATAGTCGATTATAATAACGTGATAATGTGTGTATGTGTGTGTTTATTTATTTTATTTTATTTTAGTTTAGTTTAGTTTGCGCGTTTTATTTATTTATTATGCTGTTGAACTGATGCCGATCCAACTCAAAGCAATTACTTCCAAAACATCCAATGGGTCTGTCATGAAAACCTTTTAACCGAGTTTTTTGTAGAGATCACTGCAAGCTGCAAAGTAAGATCAAAAAACGACGATTTACGTGCACCTGAAACGTAATTTCAAGAAAGCAGAACACAATAAACTAACAAACAAACAAATGGATAGATAGATAGATAGATAGATAGATAGATAGATAGATAGATAGATAGATAGATAGATAGATAGATAGATGAATGACTGAATAAATAAATAAGCAGTTGTCATCTCTGTAGGTGCAATTCGATGTAAAGTTAGTCATTAGCCTTATGGAAGATCTTAATGGAAACGGAATTACACCTGGCGGCATATTTTAGGCTAATAGTATTATCAATTAATAATATATTTGTTATTATTATTATTATTATTATTATTATTATTAATAATAATAATAATAATAATAATAATAATAATAATAATAATAACGTTGATTTAGTTCTTTATTAACACACAAGCGTATAGCCATGTTTGTTGTTTAAGCTGTCATTGCGCAGTAACTGATAACAGTTTCTGTCGCAATTATTCAGAAATGAACCAACCACTAGGCTAATAACAAGCTTCTGTATCCCTGCATGCACGTACCCCAAATCAAGAATTTGATTATGGTACTTAATATTTGGGGAACTCTGCTAGAAGGATCTCCTGGTCAGTATCGACCCTGTGGGAAGTTTTGTCAGGATGAATATGCGATTATGCTACACAGACCTTTGTTTCCGTTATAAATCGTGATGTCTATCGAAATCCACCATGTTTTCCTAACGTCAGTATAGAAAAAAGGATATTTTACAACTGGGCGTTTATTAAATAAGTCTTTGCACATGGTTAAATCTACAGAAATCATGAATTCACTCTCAGGTCAAAGCTCTGGCCTAAACTGTACACAACATCTCAGCGACCATGACAGAACTACAGCTACATGTGCACTACAACACTGGGAACATCGCTTACAGTTGTGCATCCCACCTACAGAAATGTTTCATCAGACGCGAATATTCACCCATCTGCTGGCCTTTGAAACTCTTTTCAAAAGGTCATGGCCAATTTCATCCCACCCTCATGTTGCATGGCTGAACAAAATCGATTTGACAAAATGAGATGAGACAGAATAGAAAAGATGAGACGCCACAGACTCCTTTATGGAAGTTTCAGTGTTTAATCAGACCAGATCAGGATTATTGTAGCTGCAACCAAATCCTGCAGCTGATAATATGCTGATAATGCACAAGCGAGTCGCTTGGTGTGGAAAAGCCAACAGCACTAGGCTGATCTTAGAAAGCACGTTACTGCCACAGCAATTGCGCATAATGCTGCTGAGGATGTTTTGCTTGCACACCGAAAAGTGGAATAACTCAAAGATTTAACAGAAGGATGTTATTTATTGTTAGCACTTATGAGGTGAAATCCTTCACATCGTATTGTGTAATTTGCCCCGTGATTACTTTAGCCTGTATGACTTTGGCGCCTAAATATCAGCATTGCTGATTTTTTTTTTTTTTAAACAGAAAATGAAAACAGATGCGTTAGAGCAATGGTGTCTAATAGCTTTATGCATGGTGTGAGTGCAGAGAGCTGTCAAAATCGGATACCTTAAGAAGTCTAGCCAGCCGTTCTTCAGGATAGACGGGTCCACTTGCAGCGATAAGAAGTTGTCGTTCAAAACCCGCACCGGGCTTCGCGTATTAACGTCCAGTAAAATCAGAGTTCTCTCCAGAAAATTCTGTCTCTTCTCAGCGGTAGGTACGTGTCGCCGGTAGGAAGCACTGGCGAAATAGATCGGAGACTGGATTAGAAATGACCACCACACAGCCAAACCGATCATCTGAGGGAAGAATCGCCCGGGCATCTTCTGTCCACAAAGCCGCCGAGCAGAGCGCACTGCGAGTTGAAGGAGACCCTGCTGAGTAGCCTTATGAAAAAATAACGTGATTAAAATCACCTTAAGTGGTGTCGAAAGTGAGTGCTCTTTAAGTGAGTGTTTGTTTTCTGTCGTCCTGTAATCTGGTCTCTCCTCCACCCCCCTGTTTTGCGCTGTTTGTTAAAATCGAGCTGCCGTATCCGCCCCGGGGCCAGAATCCCAGCCTCTCCGTTAACGGGGGCCCGAGGCAGCACCGCCCATCCATTCCACACACACACACACACACACACACACACACGCACGCACGCACGCACACACACACACGCACACACACACACACACACACACACACACAAGGTAAGGAGCCACACAGACTACTTACGTAGCCTACTGAACTACATAGGAAGTGATTTTGCTAGGACAGATTTCCGTCAATTACGTTAAAGTAATGGATAAACGTTCGCCCGACGCTAATAGACTGCTTGGAGGTAACATAGGCTATCAGAAAATAGGATATCCCTACCTTCAAATGGCCTGTAAGTAATTTCTAAACTCAGTTAAAACCTCTGATTTTAGGCTATCATCTAAAGGGCTATTTTAGGTCGGCTGATTTTAAAGAATTAAAAATATATCTTTTTCATCAATAGGCTAGAAGTTGTCCACAGTGTGATGAATAATTCGCCCTCCCTATTTGAAGTTCATATTTCGGTTTGCTAAATCAATCCGCTTAACACTTTCCAGATGGAGTTAAAACACATTAGGCTGTCTCATCTAAACCCAGAGTGACATCAGGTATTATAGTCTACTTAATATTCGTGCTCTGTAGACAAAGTAAAACAGACACTGCCTGTGTTGTTCTCTCTCATTCTAGCTATATAATGCCGTGATACAAAAGAGGTGATGTAGAAGAAGGACAACACTGGAGTAGCAATTTATTGATCATTACATTCAATAAGTAGACTAATAACAGTTTGAGTAGACTAATAACAGTTTAATAACATAATGATTCTTAATGTCCAGTGGTTCAGTCTAATTGTATGGTCTTAAGAAAATAAATAGTCTGAAAAATGTGAGGGAATTAAAGATTAAAAATTAGGCAATATGTCTTTTTCCTTTAGCTGATATTGTTTTTGTTTGATTCTTTGTTTGTTTGGTTGGTTTTTCAAATGCAAAATAGAGCAGCCGATTACAGTAGAATTCGCCAAGATCCCTGCTTCACTCACTTCAATTAACTCAATTAACACAGTCAAATATAGTCAAATTTACTCAGTCAAATAGGATGCAGTCTAGGCTGCTCGGCCAAGAATAAATGGCCTCGAATAAACTGAAACATACTGAGCAGAAAAGGGGTTTTAGCATAAGTAGCGTATTGTTACATTAACGGTATAGCATTGGCTATAAAACCACAACTTTTGTGATAACCATTTATTAAATACTTAAATCGTTAAATGTCTCAGGTTAAGCCGGAAAGCAACCCGAGAATCTTAAACCTTTATACTCTTCGCCCTGCATTAGAAATGGGTAATAGCTTACCAAAGTTAGCCTACAAGTAGGCCCGTCATTTGGAAAAGAGTTATTTGGCAATTTTCAAAACGAAATAGCCAACGTGTTTAATTTAATGCTAGCGGCTAAATTATACACATCTTTAGCATTTATTTGATGTCTCGGCCTGTAGCTTACTCAGTGCACGCAAATCTGCCCTATTAGACATTTCGACAATGTGCGCTTTTATACAGCCTATACTTTATATATTCAGGTCGCTTAGTCTTCTCATAAATAGGCTACATGGGCTTACTGAAACAATAATGTTGCTTTATTTGTATTCATTTTACACCGAACTATTTATAATAAATAACCCTTTAAAATAGCTCGACGAAGATACACAATATAGATGCAGTTTTAAGTCTGAGTTTGTCCGTTTAAATGTTTTAGATATACGGCCTTTAAATACACAGTGAAGTTACATGGATTAAATGTATTTTTTTTAATTATTACCTGATAAATGAAAAGATTTAATTTTATGCAGTTTAATTATGCAGGCTATAGGTAGCCAAATCATTACTGCGGTAATAATATATTTTTGTTTTGTTTTGGGTTTCCCCCAACCCCCCCCCCCCCCCCCCCCCCCCCCCCACCACCACCACCCCCCTCATAATCTTTTTTGTTGTTGTTGTTGTTGTTTTTTAGGAAAATGCTTCGACAGTCCTGTAAACAGTTGCTTAAACGTGTTTAAACAACATTCTTTCTGTCTTTCTTTCTTTTTTCTCAGTCTACAGGTTAAATCGTGTACTCCGTTAAATGTGTTGACTATGGGATATTTTAGTTGACAGAATTATATAGCCTACTCAAGTAATAATAATAATATAATCATAATATTAATATATAATATAATATAATATAATAATAACAATTATATAACATTCAGGAGACAGTCACGTATTTATGCCTCTAAACTGTGTTTCAGGTGCTGTATACATGCATAGTTATATAGTTGCACACTGTGTAGTTCCAGCGAAAAGTCATAGGATTATTATGTGATTTCAACTTTCACACTGAGCGGCGGACGAGTTACATTTAGTCTTTGTCTACATTCAGTGCTTATTTATTTGCCGTTTCCATTCCATTTGCTAAATAGTTAATAATAGTAGTATACGGAAGCCATTTTTTAAAAACAATCATTGCAAGTCTAAGACATGTCAAGACATTTCATCCACATGTTTAAGTGCCGTGGATCCAATACATACATTATGTCAAGTACATTTAAAAGCACTACAAAATTAACAAAATATCAACTATTAGAAAACATAATGTGTAGCGGGAAATTACCACTTTTATCGCGAATCTGTTGACGAATTCATTATATTTATATATTTTTCATTAAGTAGCCTATTACAACTAATCAAAGATAACACACACACACACACACACACACACACACACACACACACACACACACACATTTATATACACACACACTCACATATAT